>NC_056746.1:970107160-970242160 GCF_019279795.1 Protopterus annectens
TCTGTGCTTAAACCCAGTGCCGGTCTTGATTTAATTTGACCATCAATATGTCCTCCCCTCCTCCTTCATTGGTTCTCTTTATTAAGTACAAAACTATTATCTTGTGATGGCACTACCTTTTAAATATTTAAATACATTTACCCTCCCTTTGTTTCCATAGAGCCTGAATACAAGGTGTGCAAATAACCGATCAGTGTTCTTCTTGGCTCTTTAGATGCGCTTACTACAGATAGTCTAAGGAAGCTTCTCCGAGTCTCGTCTCATCTGCTCATACTAGTGAACCGTTGAAGTTCAAACTAGAATTTCCTCTCCTTAGACCACTAAACATTGAGTCACCCTCTTCTTCATATATTCTTACCTGTTTAGAGCGCAGTCCAGTACCAAGTTGGAAGGTCACCTACTTGTTTTCCTTCTGTTGTCAGCCTCATGGCATCTGGTATCCTCAGGCACTGTAGTAACTGCCTTATGTTCACAAATAATGAACCCATCCTCAACACAAAAAAGTCTGCCTGTGAAAGATGCAAATATTTAACAAATATGGAGATCTAGGAGGAGAAACACCCAAGTTTGGCACCACAGAGATACAGAGTATAACATTTGAAATCATATGTATCATACCTACTAAGACATATTAAAAACACAAAAAAAGTTAACAGATGTAGTTATTAGACATAAAACTCTTATATTAAGAAAAATATGAGCACTTTAGGCAATTTGCCTTCTTCAGATCTTGTATGGCCCATTTGCAAACATCCATTTAAAAAGAGCACAAACCAATCAGGTATGACTTACATTGATAAAAACTGTAAGGGGGCTTGCCTAATCACATATCAATCTCAACTTTCACTGATAAACCTACATAAGGACTTGACCAATCAGACATGTTTTTTAAGTTTCCATCCTAGTAGTAAGGGTCTTAAAGGGAAAACATTATTAAGTCCTGGTGTTTTAGCAGCTTGTAATTCAGCAATCCAGCGATTCTTAGCCAATTTAGTGGAGTTGGTCAAATCTCCTTTCCTAGAATTAGCAGTTATAACTTCTATAACCATAAATTGAAACTGATGTTCCCGAAAATTTATAACATGTTGGCATAGAGTGATCTCTGTGTTTTTAAGCCTACTGTTGCTTAGATGTTTCAGGATTTGAGCTTTAAAAGGACAGTTAGTTTTTCCTATGTAAAAACAATGACATCATCTGCAGGTAGCAATGTAGACTACATTTTTAGTATTACAGTCAGCATAAGTTTATAGCTGATAATATTTCTTAGTAATTGGATGTTTAAAGTTGTTACTCATGTCTATCGAATTACATGCATTACATCTTCCACATTTATATGTTCCCTTTCTCTGATGAAACCATCCCTTCTGCATTTTGTGGTAATCACTGCATGATAGTTGCTTCAGGTTTTTCTTATATTTAAAACAGAAACGTGGTTCTTCTCCTACTACATTTCTGAGTGTTTCATCTAACGTTAACAATTTCCAGTTGTTTTTTACTATATTACTTATTTTCTGTATGTCATGACTGTATGTAATCAAACATATAAGCCTCATTGATTCTCTTTGATTTCTACTAAAAGGTATTACATCTTTGTTGTTTGTGGATGATTGAATAAATAGGGTCTATCTCTTGTCTCTCTCTCTTAGTTTCGATACATTATTCATTTCTCTCAGAACATTAGTTCTCCTATATCCTTTATTCTGTAGGTCTTGTATCAGTGTTTGAGATTCATACTCAAAGACAGAGTCATCAGTACAAAGTCGAGATATGCAAATAAATTGTCCTCTGGTGACATGAGGAAATACATGCCTCGGATGCATACTGTTATAGTGAAGCAGATGGTTTTTCCAACACTTTTTCCGAAAAATACGTATATCTAGTTTCCCATTTGTTCCTTTTGTAACATCAAGAAAATGAATTTCTTTTTGTGAGGTATTTAACTCAAATCTCAAAAATGATGTTGGGTTAGTGAGATGCTTGACAGTCCTACCTGCTTTTTAAAGGAAGGCCTGCACTACTGCTCCCAAGGCTTCTGCATACTAGCTAATGTCTTTGCTGCCCCCATAGTGCTTTTTCAAGCAGGTGACACTGTTCAATGGTAAGAAACTGCTCAACATTGAGGGTCTCCAGCATTTAGAACATATTGATATCTGTGTAATTACTGCAACATGGATTAAATGTTCTGAAAGCGCTCCCTGAATACCTGTGTTTTGCATCTACCATGCCTTCTGAACCAATGGTAATTTTGGTGGTTTCTGCATATTTGTTTGAGACCATACCGCCTCTAGACAAATTCCCACAGAGCATAACTCTCAACTTGCAGACATTGAAAATAGGTACAAAGGCTCATGAAAAGTAGTTACATCCCACCATAAATCTGGACATCTAAGTAGCATAAAATCTGAATGCCAGATAGCACATAACTTCTCCCCCTTCCAGTAGGAATGCTGGATAGCACTCAGAGACATATGTTTAAAAAAACAGAGTGACAAAACAATGGGGAAATGTAAGTATATTATCAAAGAGATAGTGTAAAATCTATAGAAATTAATGAGTTATAATACAAAGTTTACCACACAAGATCATTTTTTTCTGAGAAAGAGAGATGTGTGGTATCTTTCTTTTAATTATTGGTACCACTAGCATGCTGTTCATGTAGTGTGGTTTTCTATTTATTAGATTCAAAAATCATAGGTGATGAGGTAGAATTTAGAAAATTGTGTGAAAGGATAAATCAAGCCTGAAAATAGAGACAACCTCCAAATACAGATACGTCATGAGAAAGGTTAAATCAGACCTGAAAATAAGAATGTTCCTCCAAAACAGGAAAAGCTGAGAAGCCTGCCAGAGGCCCATAAGTTTAACTCACTGAGTTCCAAATCACAGCAACAACTATCAGTTTATGGTTCCTCGATGCACTTGATGAACTCCTTATAAACAATAACACCATTATTTTGGGATACTTTAACTACCTCATCAATAAACTTGAGTACATATACCTCCAATATAGGATATACCCAAAGGTTCTTAGATTTAATAAACAAAAATGCAGTGGACTAGACTGTTAACAAACCCAAAAAAGGGCATAAAATTCTTGACCTGGTCCTTATAAATATAGCTTTTTTTGTGAACTATTATGGGATCTCCTTCCTCAGTTAAGTCAGATCATAAACTAGTAACTTTCACCTTCTAAATCTTTAAACTCACTGAAACTAATATCTCGGAATTCAAGGGTTCCAAGTGTTTTAATCTCAACAAATTCTTTGATGAAGTTTCAAAATTCACCTATAGCAGCATCACTCCAGACACTGACACAGCAGGTAGCTTCATAAAGGAATTCTATGTCCACTTAGATAAATGTATAGAAGTGGTAGTTCCAACCAAATCTAAATATAAAGGGAACTTTAAATACAAACCACCCTGGTGGTCCACCAATATGAAGAAACTCTACAATAAAAGAAAACAAAATTCCTTAAAGTATACAGCAGATAAAAATACCATCATATCAAGGATAATATTAGAAAATGTACTAAAAACTTGAGAAAAATACAATTAGATCTACTTTAGGTTAGCATCAGAAGCTAAGAGCAATTACAAATCCTTCTTAGGATATTAAGAACACCCAACTGTGTTCTGAACTTATTCATGATGGCATCACATCCTCTGATCAAGAAGACATTGCCAATATACTATCAAACAAATTCAGTGTGAATTTTAACCCAGAGAAAATTATCCAAAGCCTACTTATCTTTGAATCATATAACAGACAACACCAAGATCATTCTGCAACATCAAGGCTATTAGAGAGGGATTGGAGAGTGTCCATGTGGGAGAGGCTTCAGGAGATCATTGGGAGGAGCACTAGATGACACCATGGTGAATTTGTTAAATATTACTTGGACTTACTTAAAAAGTTAATACAGCAGCAGGCCTAGCCTCACAATTCACTTCACAATCAATAAGAAGTATGAAAATATAATGTCTGGTATTATTGATTAACTGTAAGGATTAGCAACTTATAAAGATAGGGATAAAAAGTAAGAAGCAGCACTGGGGACAGTCTGTCAACTCAAGAACAAATAACATGCATGTTGGTATGTGTGTTTGCATTTGCATTTGTGTGTGTGCGTGTATGTGTGCGTGTGCACATCTGTGTGTGTGTTTGAATGTGTGCACATGTGTGGGAGAGTGAATGGGGTGCCTGTACCTATGTCAATGAGATAGATGGGCCATCTGTGTTGACTAATACAGGAAAGTGTTGATTTCCTCATATGGTAGTTATGAGTGATTCAGAGACATTTAAATTAGCTGATAATGAGGTCTTTCCCCATTATTGCTAACATGTCACTGAATTACATTTCCCTGAATAGTGGAAACAGTATCTTTTAGATGCAGCTCTTAATGCCAGAGGTAAGTTATTTCTGAATCCCCAGGAATATGAACTGTTTTACTCAATGGATATAACAAGTGAGTGCTGAGAATTTTGTTAGAACCAATCTAATAGTAAATGTCATTGCTTCAAAATGTTAGTAGATTATTGCACTCAGCGGGTACTACGTGATCAATGAATAACCTTGTCCAAAATATTAATCACCTAAGGATAAATGATAACAGCAGTTAGCTTAATATTTAAGTCAAAATGAGAGGTGGCTACACTGTATGTCCTAAATGGCTACTTTGTGTTTATTTATTTACTGAGATTTGTTAACTGGACAATGATCTCAAATTGCCAGGTTAAAACAGAGGGAATAGGGAAGGTGTCAGTATGTCTGAGTTTATGGCTTGATTAAATTATGTGATTTGAGTTATTTCTCTGTCCTTTTACCATTTTAAGAAGGTGCGTATTCAGCCGAGAATGGAATTTTTGGTAAGAGGATGTGTCTTCTATTGAGGTTGGTATGGATTGCCAGATTTTAGGACCTAGTATAGAGAAAAAGTGATTTGTGTACTGGAGTTTAATTTGAGGGGCCTGCAACAGGGGGTGCAAAATCATCAAGGTTTCTAAAGTTGTAGGCTGGGGAATCTCATGTTAGTCTGAAAGCTTCTGCAGAGAAAGTTTGGTTTAATAGTAGTTTGAACTGTTGTAATCTGAGAAGGATGTCAGCCCTTTGGTTGGCAGAAAGCTATTTGGCTTTGTGTAGTGTATGGGAATGGTGTTCTTCTTTTGGTGAGTGTATGATGAACCTGCAAATTGTATTAGTGAGTGTTTGAATGACAGTGTCATTTCATCTTGAAGCATATGCTATTAACGAAAGTCTCCATTCTGGATGGAACAACAAACTTCCATTTCCTATTGCTATTCTGGAGGGATTTGAGAGGAAGGGGTAAATTCTGTTAGTCCAGAAAAGTAGTGTGTTTATTTTCTTTCTTGCATTGTCTAAGTGCAGAGGGAAAGAAGGACCTAGTTAGAATCTTGGGTATTTAAATAAAATACGCAAGTACCTTTAATTGGCAGGCTGATCTCCAGAAATTAGGTTATACATTAAACAGAAAAAGCTGACAAAATAGGCACAGAATAAAACATACTTACAAAAATATAGTTCAAATATATACAGATACTAGTGCTTAAACTAATACTACACTATATTATATGCACACAGTATGATAATTTAATATAATCTAAGTATATATAACTGAAAAGTAAACTTCAACAGGATAATGTGGGAGAAGAAGAAAATTATATTATAGGAGGCAGAGCAATATATATATATATATAGATATATGTGTGTGTGTGTGTGTGTGTGTGTGTGTGCGTGTGTGTGTGTGCGTGTGTGTGTGTGTGTGTGTATGTGTGTGTGTGTGTGTGTGTGTGTGTGTGTGTGTGTGTGTGTGTGTGTGTGTGTGTGTGTGTGTCGGCGTACAGACACACACAGATAGATACATATATATATATATAGATACATATATATATATATATATATATATATATATAGACATATATATATATATATATATATATATATATATATATATATACAAACATATATATATATATATATATACATATATATGTATGCACACACACAAATCAGAATAATAAAAAGCAATGATGAATCATAATACAACTTAGTTTATGGAGATTTTTTTTCTGGGCCTCCAATGAAAATGGGCTAAATGTAACACTGTCAGCTTATCCCAGTTAACAAAAAAAAAAAAAAAGGCAGGTCCAAAAGATATGAAAACAGCCCCTAACCCCACTTTCACATTTCCAACAATCATTGCTAACATTTGGGAACATTCTCTAGAGCCCAGCTTGGGCAAACTAATACTGTTGTGTAGGCATTTGCATACAAATTTTACTGAACACCTGAACATCAAATATACCTCCTCCCAGTTCTGTCTTGAGTGCTGAAAATGTTGAAGTAATAAAGGAAATTAAAAGAAAGGCAACATTGTAAAGTTTGAATGAAAGAGAATAAAAATGTATTATTTTATTAAAGTATACAACAGATTTTTTTAAGATAATTTTACAAACTGATAGCACCATTTGTTAGAAGATGTTTTAAATTCTTTACAAATTTGTTAGCTTTGGATTCAGTTTTTTTTAGGATGATAGTCCATGAAGAGTTTCCATTATGGTTTCTTAATTTAATAGCAAAGATTGTGCTTTACTTCAATGATGTTAAATTTCTTTTTGGAAGGTATTTTTGTATCCAGATAATTAGGTCTGGAATTTTGCTTGATTTAAATAGGATGGTGTAAAGTATTTTGACTCTGAGTTGTGAATTATCAGTTCTAAACATACAATGTTTGCAAGGTTTAACAGTGATGAGTTCCATAGGGAGATTTCTTCCAAATATAGATATGTTTTTGCAGCAGCATTCCAGTTTATTTAATTGAATTTTTTGCAAGCTAGACAAATTCGAAGGAGCAAACATAAAGAATATGTTGGTAAGAATAGGCAAGGAGTATTCAGATTGGTGTTTTTCTTGTTATATTATAACCTTAGTTTTTGATTTCTTTCATTAACTGCAAATATGATTTTTTTTGTATTTGTTTTACTAACTGTAACTCTGTTAATTTTTAAGAGTTCATTTATGCTGACTCCCAATAAATTAGTAGAGCTAACTTGCTCTATGGGAGTATTAAGTGTGGCTATTATAAATTCAGAGTTATGTTTTGTTGTGTTGAATGTACTAAAAAGGATGTTGTTTTAAAGCATTGAAAGATTTTATGTAATGCTTTGCAGATTACCTAGAAAAGCAGTTTTGAAAAATAGTATAGCATTGCTGAAATACTATATTTATGTGGTATTAGTGATAGTAGTATAATTGTCATTTATAAAAATATTTAAAAGTCCCTGAACTGAATGTTGTGGGACTCTTATTGTTATTAATTGGCAAGTTGAGGAAGTATTTTTCTGTTGTATACATTTTTTATCAGCTAGGTATTAGAACAAGGTAAATGTCTCAACCAAGAAGCTTGATGGAAGGTGCTGACTACAATGAAGATAAATTCCAATGTTTATTGTAAAATCCAATAACAAGGCATATATGAAATCCATCTAAAATAACTCAGATCTGCAAAAAAATGGTTAAGTGTTTTTATACCTGCCCAATATAAAAGGATTTCATCAGAATACAGGAAGTTGCATCGACTACACAAATATATATCCTAATTATTTAATTAATTAATAATTTAATCATTTAAACCATATAATCTACTTTACAAAATCATGTGCATCATAAAATTCATTCCTAAGGGGAACCAAATTCAAAGTAATATAAAACATTAAGATCATTTTGATAAATACAATTTTTCACAGCTTGGCTGCCCTAGGTTTTAAAGCAGGCATAATTGAAACATGTTCATTGAGACCTGGCTTAACACTGGCCTGCAATCTAAATTCCCACAGTAGGTCTTTGTACTCTAATCTAGTTTATTATGCACCTCCTATGGAATCCTCTGTTATTTTTTGCAAATCCCAAATTTAAAACCTTTAAAGAGGGAAGAACTAGTGAAATGCTTAAACAATGTATTATTTGTGTTGGCTTTCTGGATATCATAAAAATGTTCATAAATCTGCTTTCTTAGAGCTTTCTAAGTTTTGACAACATAAAAAGCAGGACAATGTAAACAGATGGCAAAATAAATTAAGTCTTTGGTCTCACAATTACCTTTCATAAATGCCATTTTATTACTAGTGACATTTTCCAAGATAAGGCTCTTATCCCCATTAATAAAACCACATTGCTTGCAGAAGCCACACTTCATAGAAGTCACCATTTTGCAAACAAAAGCTGGCTTGGCTCCTACTTAATTCAAAATGCTCTCATTTGTTTTGAACATATTGCAGTTGTATTTAACAAATCACCCCACCCCCAGCAATTGCTACCCCTGAATACATCAGCTGCAGAAGGTCAATACTGCCTGTTACAATTTTTTCCATTATAAAGCATTCCCTCATTTTACCATCAGCATACATAACATTTTTGTAAGATGGATACTTAGCCTACTTTATTTAAATTAAAATCTAAGCATAACTATTTCCCTATGACCCATACTGCAGCTTTGATTCGATGTATTTCTAAAAAGTGTATGTAGGAAGATGATCACTTACAGAGTCTGGTAATATGCCAAAGGATGATAGTGTATGTGGCTTATTTGTTATTATCCAGTCTGGCATGCTTTGTTTGCGTGTGATTTTATCACTCCCAGTTATTTGGGTTATCAGTCAGGTAAGTCCATATAGATTTATGGTTGTAAGCTGTTAGTCAGAGGAACAAGGAAATGAGGCATTATATCACTCAGTATTAATTCTGCCTAACATTTATATTTTCTTTTTTCTTTTTGCAAGTTCAAAGTGATCCAAGAATGGATGTCTTCTAGTCATGTTATAGTGTAACTTAATGCATTTAGGGGAATATATACAGTTATGATATATAGAGCTTTATGTATATTTAATGGAATTTTGAAACAAACATTTATGTTTTTTAAAGGTCAGCTATAAATAAGTTGCTTAAGGCTATTGAAATTTCTTTGTGTGAAACATAGCTAAGCAGCCTGGCCTTTTTGCTGTTCTGTTTTTTGTTTGTTTGTTTGTTTGTTTTTAGTATTATGCTCTAACCAGGATGCAACATTTCCTCATCTCTTTTCTTTTGTTTAAGTTATGCACAGTATACCATTAGTGAGGTTTGATATCCAGAATCCACAAAAAGCAGGGTGAAACAAACCAATAATCCAAATGGAATGGAATGGATGAAGACCAGGAAGCTTAAATATTCAAAGTTTTATTCCACAATAAAACTGGGATATATAATGTTGGGATATAAACGAAAACGCAGTTGGAATAATATAATAGCGCCTATGGGGTTTAACTTCTGATCGTGACTGTTGTGGAATAAAACTTTGAATATTTAAGCTTCCTGGTCTTCATCCATTCCATTACATTTGGATTATTGATATCCAGAATATTAACTGTTTTACCTAGACGCTTCTTCTGTTCATCTTATGTAACTTTATAGTTATACCACGGTTGTGCATTTATGGCTTGTTATGGGGATTATGGATATTTAAATTTTAATAACTATGTACAGAGTAAAGTTCCATGTCTTCAGATAATGCAAGATTACCATTTATAGGTGGACAACTCTGCAGCAGCTTTTGATCATTTTGTTTAAGAGTGTCAACTCTTTACTGTATGTGTGTCTTTGAGGCTGATGACCCTTGGGGACAGGTGTGTATGAATTTTGTGTTAAGTTAGACAGGATGACAGTATGAATAGTAGTGGCTTATGTAAAATTATAGGTCTAGTCTACTTTTATATTACAAAGAGAAGTGTGGTGACTGGTTAGTAATCCTAGGAATGTTAGTTAAGATCCTAAGTAGAAATACTTTGAAAGTTAGCATGACTGATTGACGGTTTGCTGTGGGATAGAAAATACCTATGAAATCAGAAGTATATATCCTTTGCTTACTGAATGAAGTAATCTCCCCAAATACAACATGCAGTTGATGCGTATAAGCATAAAGTTGAATAAAATGGTTATCACTAAGAACCAGAGGTCTGATAATGCCCCTGATATGGAGGAGTCATTTGGGTTAATAAATGAACTGGCTAATGATGAGAAGACAGTTTTCAGAGACAAGAATTCCTGAATAACTGGATGTCCTGGTATAAACATGTAGAAAAGATGAAGGAAGATGAATGAGATTGGATATAGGTTTCTTATCATTGAAACATCTTAGGGTATTGCAGCCTTTCATCCCACTAACCCTAGCACAGCTCTTGAGGGACACCATAGACAAAGTGAATAGGATGGGTAATTCACTAGATTAAATATTTAAAGCAGTTCAATTACTGAAAGGCTTGATGTCCCAGAGGAAATTAAACTGTTTGTATAGAAATAACCAGAAAGTCTGGCAAGAAGTTTATTATATGGAAATGATGATAATTTTCTGGAATATGTATCATATGTATTTGCCCACGTTTGTATGTAAATTAATTGATAAGCTATGTTTAGTTGTTCTTGTCTATGTTTGTTGTTTCAGTAAATTTTAACTCTCAAAAAATGACAAAGTTTGGTAATAGGTTTTCTAGTCATGTTCTTCTACCTTATGGAATGATCATTCAAATGAGATCAGACAGGTATATGTAAAACTGGGAGTAATTTTTAAAATATCTGAGTCTTTTCACAATATCCTAGCATGTTAAGTGAAAAACTCTGGTCAGCTAACGTTCATTTAAAATTGACACTGGTAACTTGTTGCTGAGGCAGGGATCCCAGTGTTAAATGCTATTGCCTGACCAGTAACACCTACTTGTTGAGGAATTCACTAGAGCTTTTGTAAAGAAAAAAAATAATAAAGAGATTATTAGTATTGAAACTAGAGCTGCTTGAAAGTAGGATGCCTTCTTGATTTTAAGTCAACTAGCATTACGTGTTATTCTGTGCTTTGGTTTAGCTTTAAATCTTATTTGTCTAGCTCACCTAATGTACCTTGTGCTTTTTATACTGAATGCTAGACTCTATCATTCTTCACTGTTTTCCTTCCTACATTTTTTCTTAAGCCCTGCTACTCCCCCCCCCCCATCTCTAAAATGGCAAAATGGACACTAGATGGTCTTTTACAATCTGGACTCAAAGCACCAGAAATCTAACTACTAAACCTGAAACTCCTTGACCAAACTGAAAAAAAAAAACAATTTACTAACATAAAGTGTGTATTAAATGTTTTCTAAAAAATTGCTTTACTTTATACAGTGTTAGTGGCTGGAATTAGCAATTCTAAGCTAGTGTTGTTTAAATTTGTAATTTGTAGAGTGTGCACCCCCTATAGTTCCAGTGCAACTATGCTCCTCCCAGCTTAAACTTCTTCTTACTCACACTAGTCTTTCTTATTCCTCTGTACATAATGGGCTTGCAGGCTAAGAATGACCTAATATTCAGCTAATGTGGAAACTGTGTGTATAACTATGTATGACTTTTTACTATGCTCCCTATACTAAATTGTCCCCATAACAAGCATTCAAAATTGATATCTATTGTTGCTTCTCTGATAGATTTTCTTAGGAAACTTACCTGAAGATTCTTGGTCTCTGAGGTTTCTATCTGCTCTGTTTTCCCTCACTCCACTTCCCCACCCTACCCCCAAATCTCACCCATCCCCACTATCTCTAAATTTAAACCTAGCCACACCACACCTCTTCCTCTCTTAACTCCTCCCTCTTCATCCATGCACACAACCAACTAGTTTTCTACTACAAACATTACACTCTCATCCTACCAGCTTACTACTCCTTTGCCCACACCTACAGAAACTCTTTTGCCATCCTCCAGCTATCCACCAAGCCATTATTTCTGATTACCTCTCTCAAATCTCCCCATCTTCCTACCTTTATATCTTCATAGCTTAGTATAACTCAATCTTTTTATCAAATCTTTAATTTAAAATTATTATACTCCCTCTTCTTATTCTAATGTTCCTCTCCCTCTCATCATATCTAGTACCTTTTTCACCTATACTAAGGTGTCCTTACCAACACTACCTCTTTTTCTAATAATACCAATCTACTCTCTACCCATCACCCCTCAACTATTTCACATACAGTAACATTTCTTCCTGAACCCAAAATGTTTCAAACACATCTGTACTTACCTAACATCATGCATGCAGATAATTTAGCCAAAATTAAAGGCCTGCATCTACTGCACATTCTTTAAATTTCTTCAACTATGTGGTAACATCCACCCTAACCCTGGTCCTAACATTACACAATCCCCATCTCAAACTCATACTCCTCCTACAAGAAATATACTTAAATTTATCTCAGTAAACACACATAACATGTAATAAAATCTCTGAACTGCATGCCTGAGTAACTGCACAATCCCCTCACATATGAGTAATCACTGAAAACCTGGCTTAAACTACACATCAACAATCCTGAAGTACTTCTACCTGGTTATATGTTCAGAGCTGACCAACTCAAAAGAAATGGAGGCGGTGTAGCAGTACTATATCTAAACTCTATCTCCTTAACTCCTCACTACCAATCTGTACCTTCCTTTGACAAAGCTGAATTATTGCTCACCTACCTTAACTTAAATCACAATAAAAGCTCTGAATTATTGCATTATACATACCACCCAGTAATAACCTCTCAACTCTGGAAAGTATGCTATCATGGATGTCAACAAATATCTCTCTTGAAACCATTTTATTAAGCTATGTTAGCATTGACTGTCAGAAACTTAACTCCCAATTCCCACCAATAGCATTAACCTCTATGGAGTTTTTCAACTAATTACTTACCCAACCTATACCAACTAATCCCACAATAATGGCTCAACTGTTAATTGGATATTGGTTTCCCATCCAAATAATTTCACACATTCTGAAACACTGCCAGACTCTATTAGTGATCACCACCCTATGTGTACAACTAGACTTATCTCTCACTCATGTGATCAATATACCTACAAGACTGTACGCAACCAACTTTGACCAGCAGGCCTTTGTAAATATCTTAAACACTATTAATTGGTCTTTTCCAAAATACTTACCACTAGACTAGGCAGTTGAACAATTTAATTCTACATTTCTAGACACTTTGAACAATCTAGCTCCCACCAGAAAGAAAATAGTCAAATCCAACTCTACTCTGTGGCTTTCTGCCTATACTAGATCACTTATGCAAAACAGAGATAAGACCTGGACTACGTACCTCAAACAAAAGGCACTTAATAATCTACAACATTACAGAGCACTGCATAACCTTGTAAAGAAACAGTTTAACTTACAAAAAAAAAAAAAAAACAATTCTACTCTAAACCTCAAGATCAACACAAATCCAATTCCAAAATTTTCTGGCAAACACTCAAAAAATATTACACCCTGGAAATCAGTCCTCCCCTCAACCAGCCTGTGACAATACCACCCCCAATATAGCAACTCAGTTTAACTCTTACTTCATTAATAGCATAGCATCCATTACTAATAATTTCCCTCCATCCCACATTGCCTTCTCTCAGCCTTCTACCACCTATCTCTCCACATTTTCACTTCAGCCAGTTCCCACTTCCTTCATTGAATCCCTCTTGTGTAAACTCAAGCCTTGTTCCCCCCTCTGCAGATAATCTTCCCAATGAATTGCTTAAAATGGCAGCAGACTCAATTGCTTACCCAGTCTCCATAATCATTAATAGATCTATCAAGGAAGCTTATGTCCCCTCTCTGTAGGAAAAAGTTCTCATCTAACTATAGGCCAATTGCTAATCTTTCACCACTTTCAAAACTTCTAGAAATATGTATCCACAAACAACGTCTTCAATACCTACTTGACAAAAATCTTCTCTCCCCTACCCAACACAGATTCAGACCCAACCATAGTACTATCACATCTCTTCTATCTTTACTGACTCTGTCAATAAAGCTCATGACTCTGGAAACTTTGTTTCATCTGTATTCTTAGGCCTTTGACACTGTCTCGCACCCCAAACTCTTATCCCAACTATCTCTTCTTGGCTTAACTGAAACAACTCAACAATGGTTCATCAGTTACCTCTCTAACAGATATCAATCTGTCAAATAGAACTCAAATTTCTCTCCTTACCAGTTAGCACTGGGGTACCCCAAGGGTCCATACTGGGTCCACTCCTCTTCAACATTTTCATAAATCACCTTAATACTGCCTCTAAACAAGCAACACGTATTCAGTATGACAGTGACTCTACATTAATCTGCTCTACTAGCAAACTTATCCAACTTCAGAGCTTCACCCAAGACTCATTCAGTTCCATTGAGTCTTGGCTAGCCAACAACCATCTGTCGCTCAATCCAAACAAAAACTAAACTTTTACTATTTGTACCAAAATAATACACTCCAGAAACCTCTAACTTTTATATTACTTCTCTTAATAATACTTCAGCTGCCAGATGTAACTGTTGACAACAAACTTAAGTTTGACCTGCATATCAGCAACAATATAAAAAAAAAATCAAAAACTGGGCATGTTGTATAGGGCTAAAAAATTCATCCCCAACTCCGCAAAAGTGACCCTTGCCACCACTTATTTCTTACCCTCCCTTCTATATGCTTCCCCTATTCTAACCAATCTTTAAACTTCCCTCAAAGTAAAACTCAGTCAGTGCTATAATAAAATAGCTACATTTGTCACAGGGCAGGCCCTCCACTCTCACCACTGCTCTTCTCTCAAGTCCATAAATTAGCTCAAACTACCCCAACTACTGACTTTTAATCAACTAATGTTAACACACAAAGTACTGTGCAACTCTTCATTTTCACAAACGACCTCATCACGTCTTCAACATTATATTCCATTGTGAGACCTTCCTTCTTCTCACAAGTATCTACTATCTATTTAAAAACACCAGAGATCTTATGTAGTCAGTCTGTGTTGCCAAATCATGGAACAGCATTCCAGAATCTATCGGACTTATACCTCACTACTTTTATTTTAAGTCAGGACTGAAAGAACATTTATCCGATAATTTGATATGCCCATGTACCACACTATCATAGTATTCATTACTATTACTATCTCTCTAATCTTGTTTACCCCATCTTGTTTCCCCTCAATACTAGCTTGTCTTTCAGTGATGACTTTTCTAATAATCTTTCTTTCTACACATACTCAACCCTTTCTTTATCTTAAAGACCATGCCTGAAATTTACTGCTAAAATTCACTAGCTACAATCTGTATATAGCATGTCACAACTTTATTTACTTATGTGTCATGTACTGTTATAAAAACATATATATTTATAATTCTTGTATATAGAGTATCCTACTATACTTCTTTGATTTTAGTGTATCCACAAATTTTACATCTGTAATACTGCCTGAATCCTTCTAAATTTGTAATTTGCAATGTGTTTTAATATGTTCACTGGGGCTTGTCTTCCCAGGGCTCCAATGAAAATGGGTACATACCCAGTTGGACTTTCCCAGTAAATAAATGTCAAATAAATAAAATGAATAAATAAAAAGCCATAAAAAGGTTTAGGCTCAGATTCTTCCCAGTGCCAAGGATGTGCAGTAATGTGAGTATCTAAACCTTTCTCTTACTAATTCCATTCCACACTACATTTCTTAACCTCTAGAACTAGTCTAGATACCAAAAGCCTTTTTTATCATTTTCCAGATAAATACAATATGACTTCAACAGTATAGACTTTTAAATTAAAAAATAGCAATTTGTTCTCTTGATGGTATTTTACATCTTAGTTTCTATAATATCACTGAATGAGTGTTCTTAGTTGATATATATTGAAAATTATACATATATGTATGTATGTACTTGTGTGTGGCTGTGTGCACCGTTGTCTTTACATTATTTCTTTTATGCAAGATATGCAAGTTTATGTCTGTGAGATTTTATCCTGTAATTTATGTTCTGCTTGTGTAATGACTGGAGCTTTTATTCTCAGGTCCATTATGAAAATTAGAAAATCTAGTTAACAAAAAGAAAAATATAGATAAAAAAACAGATTGATAGATGGATAGATAGATCGATATAGAGACAGACATAGATAGATAGATAGATAGATAGATAGATAGATAGATAGATAGATAGATAGATAGGCAGGCAGACAAATTTATTTTCCAACATGAAAAAGACTATGTTGTAATTTTTTTAACAGTAACAAAAAAAATTGCTCACTCATCAATCATACTTGAATTGTAGAGTTTTATTTTCAGTTTCTCAGACCAAATTATGTCACAATTACAGAAATCAGACCTAGATAGTCTTATATGCCTGATACTCAGACCTCTCAGCTATCTAGATTTTCACATAATGTCCAGATTTTTGACTCATATTTCCTGTTGATTCCATTGGACTCCCCTCACCACCTCTCTTTCCCATCCATACTGCCATCCCGGACAGGGGCTTGGGCTGGACCCTCCCCCACCCGGGCAGGAGTTCTCCTAGCCCAGCCACTTTCTGTCTCACTCTCTCTTCCAGACTTCCATCAGGACGGACCCCCTCCAAGTGTCAACTACTGCCCAGCCAAGAGCACTCCTTCCCCAGCTGTGTGCCCTATCAGGGTCCCTCATGCTTCCACGTATCCTGCAGGCTGCCAAATTATGTTGGATTGTTCATGTCTCAGTGCATCTTCTCTCTGATCTTGCATGGCCTTGTGAAACTCCCCTTGGCCACTGAGGGGCAGGTCCAACCTCATCCAGACATCTATTTGAGGAAACTCGGTCTCTTGCATGCACACAGGACTTCCTGGCAGAGACCCACCATTGAACTGGTATCATCCTGGCTGGAGCCCTGCCAGTCTGGTTGCTTGCTCCCTGGTTCTCCGATCTGGACTTACATCCTGAAAGGGGGCCAGGGGCAGACCCTACTCACATGGGCAGGAGCTCTCCCAGCCTGGCCGCTTTCCACCTCACTCTCTCTTCTGGACTTATGTCAAGATGGACCCTCTCTGGGGCTTCACTTCTACCCAGCCAAATGTGCTCCTTCCCCAGCTGCAGACCTGTGTCAGGTTCCCTCACATTTCTGCATATCTTTTATGCTGCCTAACAATGTTAGATCATTCATGCCTCAGTGCCTCTAAGGAGACTTTCCATCCAATCCTGTCTGTTCTTGTGGAACTCCCCTCAGCCACAGAGGGGCAGGTCCACCCTCATCTGGACTTCTGTGGAGTGGACAATGTCTCCAGTGCACACATGGAATTCCTGGGAGAGGCCCACCATCTAACTCCCCTCAACCTGGCTGGAGGTGACCTACTCTAGAGGGGCCAATCCAAGGACCTGACTAAACCACCCAATCAGTAGTAGTGACAGACAGTGTGTACAAAGGGCAGGGACTTGATCAATGCAAGCTTATGACCCACACTTACTGGGAAATACTTATTCATGGGGAATAATTGCAATCTCAGGTCCCTATCATGAATAAGGTTCAGGGGATTACCCTTTCTTGTTGGCCAAGGTTAGATACATGCTGATCCATTCAGTGTGGCACACATGAAGCCCAGGACATCTAAGGGCATCACAAACCTGTTATTGCTCGATCGTGTGTGGCTGAAAATCACTTGTCCATCTAAGAAGTTAGGGAAAACTGGACACAGACTCCTAACTAGTTAGCATGGTGGAGCCTCATTCATTATCAAAATTAAGCAGACAGATGATTACACCAATGAAGAACAGCCATGCACCACCACCTACAGAATCATCTGTCAATCCTTTCCACATCCAGGCTGGGTGAAATTTCCCTTATTGAGTCAAATTAAGCCACAAGCATCACTCCTGGTGGTGCCCTTACATCATTTCCTTTAAGTTTCAGCTTTACAACCATACTCCCCTCCAGAACCCAAAGGCTTTGGTTTCCTGGAAGCTCCCCAGCGGGTCATGGGAATAACATGACCAGATTGCTAGTCTGCATCATTTATGGTCGGGACTATGACAGTATCTGATCATCTTCGAACCTCTGACTTTCATTCTTGATTAATGAAAGCATTCCTGACAAATGCTTTCACTTTCACTTGTCTTGCACCAGCCCAAGAATTTTACCTCTAGTGGCACAATATGAATTTCCCTGGTCATCCCTCTTAATCATGGCCCCAGTTCTGAAAACTAGCAAAATAAAACCAGAGTCAAATTTCATTATTTCTAGCTGAAGCATTCAAGCAACCGGCCTGCTTTGAATACTCTAATTTTTTTCAAAGTAAATACTTTGGACACCCCAGATATTCATTTAAGAGCATCAAGAGAGTGCTGATTGGCAGGGGCTGGGACAGGTGGTTGCTCACCTCACAGAGGACCACCTCCAATAGATCCTTGTTAAAGGATTTAAAGTGTACTTATTCCAGTTTCAGGGCCTCAGAAGAGTCCTGTATTATTTTTCATCACTCCCTCAGCAAGCCAGGAGTGGGTACTTTGCATGCCTGCTGCCTTCCTTGGATGTGGTAGCTCTAATTCAGGCTCCATCTCTGGAATTGAACCCTAATTTCCCATTACCCATGGTCACCATGGTAGGCACAGATAATACCATGAAAAGTTGATAGGGCAGACATCTGAATGTGGCATTGCCACCATGAAGGTATGAAATTGGACCAAGTTTATCATAAGTCACCAAAACTGCTAGACCAAGACCCAGATTGGTTTTGGTCTGATAAATGCATGCATCCCCAGAGGTCAGCACTCATCACTATGTATTACACAATTATCCAAGTAATGGTGGAACAATTAAAGGAACAGTGAATGATTTAATATGCCATTTGCTGTTTCACTATAGCATCTGTGTGCATTGAGACTTGCATGACTTAATCTTTGAGATAAGCATATGCTAGTGGCAGGATCAACTAGATAGGGGCAACTCAGCGGGTGGGTGGAGGACGAGCAGTAGCCCATGCCAATGCCAATGGAAGTGGGTCCTTCCCACCAAGGGGACAGCAGGGGTGCTGGCTGGAGGCCTCTGCCTGCAACCCAAGAGGGCCTCAGAGTGGCAAGGAGCAAGGCTGTGAGAGCTGGAGAGACAGTCAGAGAGAGCGGACCTCTCGTACTTGGGGCAGCTAGGTCTGACAGGCATGGCTGGCCACAACAAAGTGGAATTCCCCATCATGTGACAGGATCTCTGTAACACTGAGTGCCTTGACTTTCCCAGAAGGGGGCGGAACTTTCCATGCCCCAACCCTCACATTGCTCCATGGCTGGAGAGCCCCAACCTGTGTTTGATGACCTGGAAGGCCATGCCACTGGGGTCCTCTGCCAGTGACAGGTGGTCATCCCAATCAATCGATGGTGGGGATAAGGAGGGGAGCGGGGGAGTGACAGTCATCTCAGGCCAGAAACCAGCTTCCGACGGACATGCCATGCCACCCTCAGATCCAGCGGCCTCTCCCAATCAGGTGGAAGAGGATGAGGCCCAAGGGAGGTGCCTCAACCCCATGTAGAGACCTGGGAGAATGTCATCCAGAGCTGGGATTTTGGATTCAGTCTCTGACAGACACACCACGCCACCTATTTTCCAATAACTCCTGCAGGCTGCTAAATCATGCCTGTTCCTCATAAACTTTGACTTTTTCTGACAGTAATGGCATACCTTTGAGTTCCAGATTTCATAGCCTTCAGAAACTACATGCTAACACAAATCCTGTTATTCTAGCAATGTTCTAAGTTTATAAGAGCAATATTTCCAATCTGTTCCTATTTGTGGGCCTTTGTCCTTTCTAATTTAAGGCTTTGTCCAGATTTCTTATGCTAAGAGATTGAGATGTTTGCTGATACTTCCAATATTGCTGCCTAACATAACACAATGGGGAAAGAATACCCAGAAGACCCAACAATGTATTTGCCCTATTTTCAGTCTTGTTACATATGTTAAACATTGTTAGACAGTCCCTCAAAGCATGAAATAGAATGTCAATTTTCCCATGTCAAAAAAAAAAAATCATTTTAAAATGAGTTTAATGCATTTTCTTCACAGTTCCAAAGATGTGGGTACCATTTTAAAGTGATAGTAGTTGCCGATACTTGTCAACGGAGTTTCTCACTTAACATCTGTATCTTGAAGGCTTGCTTCCCCCATAGGTGGAGTCTAGTTCATTAAGTAGTTTAACAATGCCAGAAAATGTGTAGAATAAGTTATTGAATTTACCAATTAGTGTTATAAGCTTGACAAGGTGGTGGGCAGTTGGCCTTAGTTCACTTCTTGATATGGTTGCAATCTAAGTGAAATGCTCAACCCTAGGTTTAAAAGTAGGGGATTAACTACCATCCTAGTATCTGTTAACTGGTTCTGGCAAAGTTGTCTAGAGGTGTCAACTGCTTTCTAACAGACTCAATAACATTCAGTGCAGCAGCATATAAGCAAACATTTACGTAAGGATGGTTGAGCAGTAGACAATCAAAGGAGTTGAATAACAAGTTTAACCCATCTGATGCTGAAGTTATTATACTGAAGCTCTCAACATTTCTTCTACCTGCCTTACACCCACTTATCACTCTCTTTTCTATTTACTCAAAACAATTTAGCAGTAAGTTGCATAGTTCCACTCCTGATTTGCTGAAAGTTTCTTTTTCTTTTCCAGTTCCATTCTGAATATACGCATTTTCTCTTTCTCCTCCAAAATCAGTCCTTTTATCAGTGAAAGATTGCCTTCCAGTATTCTAGTAAACTATGCCACAGACTCTCCCCCTTTTTTCTCAGGGCTATACCTGTTTAAGGGTGCAATGTTTTTTTATTATGCTCCCCAATTACATCTCTAATTAGTTTGTTCATAGGTTCATAGGTTCATAGGTTCATACTAAGCTATCTGCCCTAGGGCATTTATAAGCCTAGCCAGAGTGTGTCTGGCTTTCGCCACCCATTTTAAATTAATTTTGCTATGCCCTTTTTCGAGGTTAGTATACTGTGCCTCTGTCTAACAGTGACACAGAAGTGATACCCGGGGTAAACCTACAATCTCCCATCCACTCATCAAGATTCCTCTTGAAGAGAGTCAGTGAGGGACTCTGCCTAACCTGGACTGGGATTTTATTATAGAGTGAAGGGAGCCTCTGGGTTATGAATCTGTCCCTCCAGCATGTCCTATTTATTTCAGTGCTGAGGTTCAAGTCTCTCGAGCGTGTACTCTCCTTTCTGCTCCGTTCATCAGAGACCTTCAGAAAAAGAAAATGTATAAATAACAAGATCATGCTGAAGAAAGACAAAAAATGGGGAAATGGGAGGAAATATTTATTAAGCAAGGAGGTGGTGAATGCCATAAGCAACCTTCTTATAAGGGCAGCAAAAACAATTAAGGGTTTCAAAATTCACATGATCTATAATATAAGAGGATTCTTGAATATTAGGCTACAATCCACTGGCAAATGTACTTATCAGTACTACAGCAAAGAAGAGGAGACATACAGGTTAGGTGTTAAGAGGAGAAGTTAGTCTTTTAGTCAAAAAGTGAAACTGTAAATTAAGGGGAGTCTGGGTTCACAATGCTTAATTCGAAACAGCAAGAAGTGTGTAGTCATTTAGGGACTGAGTCTGAGGGTCAGAAACTGTGTACATATCCCACCAACACAGTATCAGAACATGAGACAGCCATCTGACCTCATTATTCTGTGGCAGCCCGACGACCAACCTTGTTAACAAACAGTAGCAGTAAACACATTCATACATAAAGAAATAAACTGGCAAGCCAGGTGTTAACCACAGAAATATCTGCTGTTTTTTTTTTTTTTTCAAATTCACACATTGGCTGTTTTATCTGGGTGTTAACACTATAATAATGGTTCTCATATCAGCATCCATTCAATTCACATCTGCCAAGATACTGTTAAATGGAATATCAGAAACAATATCTGATCTCAGAAGTGCTTGTAATTCCTCTTCTGTGTCACTCCTGATAATAAAGTAAATGTTCTACAGTAAAGCTGATGAGAAATTTCTATTGAAACTGAATATAAAACACATTATGCATATGTATCCAGATAATGATGAAACACTTTTGTGTGTACATTTGTCTGAAGAAAAGAAATTCAAAAACGGTAGTTTTGACATATGGCCAAGGGCCTTTAAAAGCTTTTTTTTCTCTCAAACATTATCAAACATTAATAGATGCTGCCTTTTATAAAAATGATGTTAGGATGAAATCTGCAGATACTATACATTTTCATCTTGTAAACAAAGTCATTGAAAAATTAGCCTTATTAAAAAGACATGAAACAGTGCTAGAATAAGACCTGGTAGAACAACAAAGCAGCCATAAAGTATGCTTCAGGACTTCAATGGTCTCAAACTGAAGAATGTAATTGGCATTAAGAATACTCAGAAATACATCTAGAGAGCATAATGGCTCTATTCGCAACACATGCTCTTTCTATTGAACCACCATGTTTACATGTGTGTGTGTGTGTGTGTGTGTGTGTGTGTGTGTGTGTGCGTGTGTGTGCGTGTGTGTGCGTGTGTGTGCGTGTGTGTGCGTGTGTGTGTGTGTGTGTGTGTGTGTGTGTGTGTGTGTGTGTGTGTGTGTGTGTGTGTGTGTGTGTGTGTGTGTGTGTGCGTGTGTGTGCATGTGTGTGTGTGTATGTGTGCATGGTAGACCTCATCATTTGGCATGTTTTTAAACACTTTTATTAAATTCTTATATTGGTATGCTGATATCATAAGCCTGTACCTGTACTGTTAGTCATAATGCAATGCTGCATTGGTATCAGTTCCACCAATCTCCATACATGGCTGCATTAGTGCTGATGCTGTCAAAAACATGCAATAGTACTATTTCTTGCCCCCTCTGTTCTATGGTTCTATTATTATTATGTTCTACTGTTCCATTACTAATAGTCCTGTCATTCAGTATATAGTGTTACACCACTAGCAGCCTTTTCATTCAGCAGGCAGTAATGTATTACTAATAGTCCTGTCATTCAGTATGCACTGTTACATTACTGACAGTCCTGTCATTCAGTGTGCACTGTTACATTACTGACAGTCCTGTCATTCAGTGTGCACTGTTACATTACTGACAGTCCTGTCATTCAGTGTGCACTGTTACATTACTGACAGTCCTGTCATTCAGTGTGCACTGTTACATTACTGACAGTCCTGTCATTCAGTGTGCACTGTTACATTACTGACAATCCTCTCATTCAGTGTGCACTGTTACATTACTGACAGTCCTGTCATTCAGTGGTGCTATTTACATGACACATTCAGTGTGCACTGTTACATTACTGTCAGTCCCGTCATTCAGTGTGCACTGTTACATTACTGACAGTTCTGTCATTCAGTGTGCACTGTTACATTACTGCCAATCCTATCACTCAGTGTGCACTGTTGCACTCTGCAATGCTGTATTATTAACAGTACTGCTGTTCAACATATGTTGCTGCATTACTGACAGCCCTGTCCATCGACTGCACTGCTGCATTACTAACAGTTCTGTCACTCAGCATGCAATGTTACATTGCTAACAGTTCCGTCACTCACCATGCAGTGCTACATCACTGACAGTTCTGTCATTTGGCATCCCTGTTGTATTGCTAACAGTCCTATCATCTAACATACACTGTTGCAAAATTGACAGTCCTGTCATTTATGCACTGTGGAATGTCATGCTGTTCCAAGCACTTTGAAATGAACAAGGTTATACTTTTTTTCTTTATTTAAAGTTTGGGACTTATCATTCTATTTCATATCCCTGAGAAGCAGCAGAGTGATATGTAGCCCTGAGGAGTACACTTACCTATTCCTTCATATTACAACTTGAGCAGAACTGGCACACACAAATTTTCTGTCATCATCATGATTATTTAAAGCAATGTTCACATGGATGGACTACCTATCAACACAACAGCAGCAGCATTTCTCCTTGAGTTTGTAACAAAACTGACCTAGCAGAAGACTAGAGGATGAACCACAGGGGATAAATGAATAGAGCTTTCATCAGACAGGTATCGTGCACCCATAAATTGTTTGTGTCTTTCGGCTTTTCCCAGCTAGGGGTTGCCACAGTGGAACTCCGGTCCGCTAATGATTGGCAGTTGATTTTTACGTACAAGCTTGCCAGGCCTGATGCACAACCTTCAACGAAGGTGCACCCATTCATGCACGCCTCCACGGAGAAGACGCTCTAGCTGAGAATCGAACCGGACAGCGTCTTACTGTGAGGCGACAACGCTACTGCAGCACCACCACCGCAGATCGTGCATCCATAAATAAAGATATATATTCCTGAAAAATTATGACTTGAAATGTCTAGACTGTTGTATATGTAACATTAGGTAATTTTTGTGGCATAGTCAGGTCTTGGCTTACAGCTTGCACCATCAGGTATTGCATGCTACTCCCGTTACTGATTTCCCATGCAAATGAGAATAACCACAATAAGTAAAAGTTTTCCTACAAATGAGGTAGCAAAGTTACATACCATCAAGCTCCCAGTCTCTGTATACCTTCCTCTCCTCTTCTGCTTAAATATTTCATATTGTATAGATTTACTCTTTGTGCTGACCACCAGTGAAATACTGGAGTAACTATGTGGGCTACAGTAATCTACCAGAAAATCCTAGTAGGGAAAGAAATGAGTGTATTTCTTAGTGGTGTGAAGAAAAAAAGAACATTTGGCCCCCATGAATGTGGAAGAATTGTGTTATTTTCATACTGGGCCAAATGACAAATCACATCCTGTCTGCATCAGTATTGATTTGGTACTGAAGCCAATGTCTGTTCTCAGTTAGACACCGTACTCTAACTTACAACATCTCATCACCACTGTGTGGCATATTGTGTCTGATGGGGGAATTGGTTCAACATACAGGTGTAGAATCCAGGCATAAACCCTTATGGTCTACTTCATCAGGATCTACTAAGGCTAAATAGATACTGAACAACAGCAAATCATACTACCTAATGTAATACCTGAGCCTCTTGCCTATATGGTTATTAGTTTTCAATGTTACTTATTATGGTTGATAGGTAAGTGACATATTTTGTTATTAGTTTTCAATGTTACTTATTATGGTAGATAGGTAAGTGACATATTTTGTTATTAGTTTTCAATGTTACTTATTATGGTAGATAGGTAAGTGACATATTTTGATATATTTCATTTGTTGGACAAACGGCTTACATCAAACTTTATTTGGTTTTCCACATGAGACAAACAAAACACTGAATATCTGTACTTAGTGGATATTGGCTACTGGACTCTACACATAGCAAACCCAATCTCATACCACTTACAGCCACTCACTTCAAAAAACTCAACAAATTATACTTTTATCTAATCTCACTATTACAATATGGTGACATCCACCCTAACCCTGGCCCCACCACAAATTATCCCTTCAAATCTCCCCATAAAAAATTAAACGGTATGACCCTTAACATCAGAAACATAGGTAACAAAATATCCCCGCTGCATGCCTGGATAAATCAGTACAATCTCGATATACTGGCTCTCACTGAAACCTGGCTAAAGCCTAAAACACCACACTCTGAATTCCTACCTCCTAACTACAACTTATTAAAATCTGATAGAACCCAAAGGAAAGGCATAGGCTTAGCATTACTCTAGTCAGACAATTTTAATATCACACCATACAAAAATGATACACCTACTTTTTCTCGGCGGAACTGCTGATATCCTTCCTAAACCTTTACAATACAAAGAGAATATGCGTAATTGTCCTCTACATTCCCCCAGGCAATAACACCCCTGTTCTAAAAGACATACTCTCCTGGACCATCCAAACAATCCAACATGAAACTACCATCCTAGCAGACACCAACATAGACTGGCAAACCATCATATCCCAACTTCGCACTAACAGCATCAACCTATATATTTTTTTTCTCAACTAATCTCTGCCCCTGCTAGATACAACACACATTACACTCAACACTCCAGTTTAGACTGGATCCTGGAATCATACCTGTCCAACTTTACCAATGTCGGTACTTATCCAAACACCCTTACTAACCAACTACCGGTCTTTGCCATTCAAGTAGACATACACCCTCCAAAAACTCACACCCTAAAATCAGTTTGTAATCTCTCCAACTTCTCTAAGGACAGGTTTAATGACCTACTACACAAAATAAACTCATCTCCACTAAAGGTACTGTCACTAGACTAGGCAGTACTCTACTTTAATAACTGCTTCCTAAAACTGTTATATACCCTAGCCCCAGTCTGAACCAAAAGAATCAAAACCAATCCCATGCCCTGGCTAACTAAGGAATGTAAAAACCTAATGAAAAAAGGAATGCAGCCTGGAAACAAAATAATAAAGAACAAGTTCTAATTACTTTCAAGCAGCTACATAACCAAGCTAAGAAACTAATTACTAAAGACAAACAGCTATTCTACAGCCAGCTACAGCAGAAGCACAAAAGTAATGCAAAATAATTCTGGTCCACCATCACAACTCTACTCCACCCTGGGACAAAAAAGGAATCAAAGGTTTCCCTAAATGCCTCTCCCTTTCAAATCTCAGAAGACTTCAACATACACTTCATTAAATCAATAACTGATCTTATTATTAAAACCACCAATACATGCCACTCTTCCTCTGTATCTACTCCTAATACTCCATACTCACCTCATCCAGACCCTTCTCAGTCTCCTCACCCCCATTACACAGAACCCCCCCTTCTCAGAACCTTCCCACTTTCACCAATGACAATGAGGTGAATTTTTCAATGGTCAGGAATTAATCAATTAATCAGTAGGAACACAAGTACTCAACAAGTGGTCAAGGTAGAGGTCAAGGAAGGAAAAGGGCCAGGTACTAGAGACAAGTTCCCATAACACCACTGCAGTCACCAGTCAACAAGATACATCTGTGATACTTTCAAAATATTTAACTATAGTCATTTGGATATTACCCCAACACAGGGGGACTATTGTCAAAGGAGTTCACTTTTGTTCCATCTAAGAAGTTGGGAGTTACTAACATATTGAAAGACATTAAATTGTATTACAGGAAACACAATGTGAGTTTGCTTCTGTAAGGGAGTAAAGGAATCTACCAGGCAGCCTTAGTACATAAGAATACTTTCAACCCTCCGTTGATTCCAACCTTGGCATTGTTTGAAAAAATATGTGAGAATGATTTGAGGAATCTTGATGTCACTAATAGGAAAAAGTATCATAATCTGACACCCTATGAATATAAAGTATTGAAAGAGTTTTCTGAGGACAAGTATATTCGTATGATGAAACTCAATAAGGGTGGAGGTGGTCATTATGGATAGATTTATGTACGTTCACAAAATGTTGTGTCATTTGAACAATGGTGACTTTTTTGTTTTGGCATCGTTGAACAAAGATGATATTAGTTATTCCAAAATAGATTTATGGTTAGGTCTTGAATTGGGATTCACAAATGAGCTTATTGAATATTTAAAGGCTGAGAATTCGACAGTGCCATCCAATTTTGGGAAAAATGAACATACCTGTTGGTGATCCACCTATGTGGCTGATTGTAGGGTCAGGGTGATCCAAGACTGAGCCATTGGCTAAACTGGTGGATTTTCACCTTAAAGGCTCTTTTAGTGAGAAGAAGCCTGTTTTAAAAGACTTCTGGAGCTTTCTGCAGACTATTTCCACTACTGTGATTGATCATGATGCGTTGGCAGGTCATTTTACTTAGATTTGGACCACATGTCAAAGGCTCTTAGAACCACTCAATTCCAATATCATGTGGTATTACCAGAAATAAGTCCTCAGAGTTATTTGTGAAGGTTTGGAGCTTGTGTTAACTAATAACTTTGTAAATTTTAAGAACAAATATTTTAAACAAGTCAGGGGGTAGCAATGGTGGCTGCTGCTGTTTCAGTTTTTGCCAGCATTATACTTTGATGGTAGGAAAGAAACTTTGTATTTGGCTGTAAGTGCTGGAATTACATGTCACAGTATTTTAGATTTCTGGACAACACTATTTCATGCACTGGGAACTCTGATATGTTGAATGAATGTTTATGCTTTATTAAATAGACCACAGATTTTTTAAGCTTTGTCAGTAAGATGGACAAGGACAAGAAGAGATTTTTGGAAGCATTGTTGTACACAAATTATGGTATGTGCTCCTTCTAATCCTATATTTATTGTAAGGCAACTTAGTCAAACAGTTTGGTTCACTTTAACAGCTCTCATCCCCTTCGGCAGAAAAAACATTGTAAAAGGACAACTGGTAAGATTTTCCAGGCTGGTTTCTCAAGAGCATAGGTTACAATGTTTTTAGACAGATGGTACCCACAGGCACTATGAAAAGGTGAAGCACTTTAGGCTTACAAAATATCTATGCTTGATTAGATATCCATTTAACTTACCTAGTCAAAGGAAAGACAAGAATGATTTTTCTAAAACTGTACTGTTGGAAAACAATAGTAGAAACATGGATGTTAAGGAGATTTTTACAAGGAATTGGTCCTTCATTTTAGGCAGCTATAGGTTAACTGGTAAATATGGCAATGTTCGTAGGTTTACCTATATAAACAGAAAAAAAACTTAAAAATTATGTTTGAGGCCAACAAAACTTTAAGGAAGCTGGTAACATGGTATGTACAGATATGGCTCATGCAACCAATGTAGGTGTATTTTAGACATGAACGTTAATGTGACAGGATATCCATGTAGTACTGACCCAATGGTTGTTTCAATTGTAATGACAAGGGAAAAGTATAGTTGGTGCAATGCTCCTCTTGTCCTTGATTTTACATGAGCAAATGTTAAGAAAAAGAATTTATCAACATTTATATGCTGTAAAAATGGATGGTGTGACCAACGCTTGTGCAAGCACTCCCACGATTGTGAACAATATAAAATGTCTTTATTTTTTGTTCAGGAAGAGGTAGTACCAGATTTAAGAGGGAGAGAATTGGCATGCCAGGCTTGAAGTGAGGGATCTTCAGTGGAAGATCAAATTGAATACCTCTAGCCTCCCAGGCTTAAATGACAAGATTTCAATAAATAGTCAAGAATCCTTAAAATGGCTAAGTTATGAATTCTTTACCATTCTTAAATAAAACATATATGCATGGCAGTTTTAGATGTACAGATACTATAATATGTTTTAAATGAATGTTTAAAGTCTTATTATAATGTGTTGTGTAGTCAGAAAGAAAATGTTTTTGCATTTATGTAATTATTTTTTGACCACATGATATGTTCAGAAAGGAAGAAATGATAAGTGAATGTTTAATGTGATGAAGTTCTGTTTCACCTCCATTGGCTAATGATTTTTTTTATGTCTGGGACCTTTCTGTTCTCCTGTTCAGGAACAACAATTGCTTCAAATTTAAAACAAAACAACCAGGGAAAGGATCATAATGGACGTTATTTTTGCACCTAAGGAAATGACTGCCACTTTATGTCAGGTTTTACCATTGTTGGTGTGCAGTGATCATGGGATTCTGAAGGCTAAATTACTGCTAGATAATTCTGCCAAACTGAAATTCAAATCAATGCACAAAGATTAATAACAGACTATATAGAAACAAAGCAGTCTCTATGTAAAACTAATTGGTTGGTTCAATGGAAAAATGCAGAAGGAATTTGGCAAATTTTGAAAAGAAAATTGTTTCAATGCAAAAAAAAAAAAAAATGTTGAAGGTCAGGAGGATATATTTCCATAGGAACAATATACTAAATTAAGATGAAAAACAAAAATATAAAAGCTGGAAATGAGGATGAACTGTAACTTTGAAAATTGAAATGAACAGGCTGGGCAGACAAATTAAACATAGTGTGAGACAAGATCAAGAAAAATTTGAAGAAAATGTATATAAAGATATTGAGCATTAAAGGAAACCATTTTATAAATGCATACAGTGTGGCAGGAGTAAAGATATAAAGAATGTTAAACTGCATCAATTCTAAAATATATTCTTAAACAACAGATTATACATATATTAACAAAATCTTATGCAAAACAGACTGGCTGCACAAAGTGGGTGATAAATTGCCCTAGAAATTTCAGATACTGAAATTAAATTAGATTTTATTGATAAAGAGCTATGCAAACTGGACCCAAACAAAGCATAGGGAGGAGATAGGCTTAGTAATAATAACCTGAGAACACTTCAGTGTGAACTTAAAGTGCTGTTATATCTGTTAGTCAGGTCATGTAAGTATGGAGAGAAAGTTCTCAAGATTGGAGTCAAGCAGTTTTTAAAACTATCTTTAAGAGAAAGTGGAGTATGACAAACCCAGAATTCTAAAGACACATACATTTACTTTCTTGCTGTGGAAAATCATGGAGAAGGTTATTTTGGTTAAATTATTGTAAGAATTGAAAAGGCTGTGACTTGAAACTATGTATTAGCATACATATGTTGGAAAACAGATCTATAAACACCTGTAACATTATGCTGTACTTATAGCTATAAATGGAAAAATTGCACTGTGATGTAATTTATATAGGTGTAACTTCAGCCTTTGATAGGGTCATACACAAAACACTGATCAATAAATTAGAGCAACTAGGTATTGATGTATCTTGATAAGATGAATAGCTGCATGGCTTACAAATAATCATGGCAGGTACCATACAGCCATTTGATAGGTGAAAGTATATAGGCTACAGACAGAGTATCCCACAGACCTGTGTCATAGCCCCATACTTGTTTAGAGTATATTTTTCAGCTCTATCTTTTTCATCTGAGCTGTTATACACTCTGTATGCAAATGACTTGAAAATGGGTAAACCGATTGCATGTGTTACAGATAAGGCATGTATGTAAAAGAACTTGACTAAATTGATCATTTGGTTTCAGGAGAATAATATTCTGATAAATACATCAAAATTAAGCACATGAGATTTGGGAGATATCATGTGAAGGGTTAATATTTAATATATCACACAATGATTGAAACTGTAGATTCAATTAAGGACCCAGGTATATGGGTAGATCCAGCTTTGAGCGTTTATAATCATATCAACAAATTAGTTACTGATAGTTATAAAACTATAGATTGTATAAAAAAAGATTTATAAAGTCAGAGGAATCAAAATGACAATATCACTGTTTGCAAGTTACATTAGACCCAAACTAGAAAATGGAATAACAATATGGAAATTTATATAAAGATATTGAGCATGAGTAAATTAGAAAGAGTACAGCAGAAATACACCAAGGGCATCCATGGATGTGAAAATTTATTTTTTTATGAAAGGCTAAAATATCTGAACTTGCACAGTTATAGGTGTATACGGCATTTAGTGATAACTACCTTTGGGAATGTTTGGGGTCATCAAAAAGTAGTAGAAAATCATCAGACAACCTATGTATAAGAGAATATAGGAAAAAATATGTTTTAATTGGTTCTCTGAAAGAGTAGACGATGGACAGAACAGACTACAACATTATATGAAAGCAAACAGTAGTTTAGATATGTTTAAGCACAACTTGGTCACTTAATATGGGAATACTTTTGGTATATTGGCAGTCTAGAAAGGCATTATTGCCAATGCAATAAAAATTAACCACTTTGAGCATATGGTTGTTTAAAGAAGAATCTGAGTAAGTAGCTAAACCCTCCCTAGCTCTATCTAATAGGGATCATTTATTTATTTACTTATGTGTTTGTTTATTTAGCCCAGCACTTACATACCACCTAGTAATTCTACTATAGATTTGTTCATTGACTTTTATGAAAAACAACTTAGAGAGAAGTCTCTAGATAAGCAAACTAATAATTTTAGTAATTTATCAGCTGCAGAGTTACAAGCTCTAGTTGAATTGAAAGAACTAAATAGTATAGAAATACGTCCAGCTGATAAAGGAGGTGGTATTGTTGTTATCGACAAGGACAAATATGTTGAAGTTCAGCTACAGTATCTGAACTTCAACATATCACTGGCAGTCAACTGCAGAAATAAACTCACTGATCTGGAGCAGCAAGCTGGCCTTAATCAGCAACGTCTGAATCAGCATTCACTGAAACTAAAATGATGATTGCCAGTTCAACAGTTTCTGGAAAGGTCTTTCCATCTGATCCAGGAAGGATGTTTTGTGGTGGGCCCACAATGGGAGGCATGCCATTAACAGCATTCTTTCAAACTCTTCTCTACTCCAAGAACCACAGTCTGTGATACAGACTGAACATTTTCTATGAGGCAATGTCATAGAAAAAACAGTTCTGCCATGTTTTGTTAATGAGTTTGTTTATTATCATTCTTGCTAACAATCAGAGATACGCTATGGAGTGTTTTTTATTTAAGGAAATCTGGCTATGTACACTCCCCAACCATGGTTTGAATCATCTACCTCCACAATAAGTTCTTAATTGTAATCAAGACTGCTAGGACAGGGAAGTCTACTCAAGGTCTAAGTGTTTGCAATATGCATGATCACAGGCTGGTGTCCACACAATCTTATCTGGTTTATTCTTTCTGGTAAGATATGTAAGCAGAGTGGTTCTTGTACTATAGTTGGGACAAACTTCTTATACTACCCTACTGGCTCTAGCAATGTCTTTACCTCCTTCCTAGTAGCAGAGATATGCTATATCTGAATAGCCTCCATCATGGCAAGGTCTGGCCTGATCTTGCCACCAACAACTTTATGACCCAGATAAGACACTTGCTTACATTTGTTGGTCTTAATAGTCAACTATGCCTTTTTAATCTGCCCAACACCTCCCAAGCATGTTGAAGATGTTTTTGTCAGGACCTGCTGTAGACTGCAGTTTCATCCATGTAAACAACAGCATAATCCAATAGACCCTTCTAGGATGCAATCTACTAACCTCATGAAAGTTACTGGAGCATTCTGCATTACAGAAGATATATTGTTGGAGTCATATAACCCAAATGGGATCACAAAAAACGATGTCTCCCTCACTATAGGCATCAAGAATACCTGCCAGTTACTCATAGTTAAGTGAGTAGGTATTTTGATACTTAGCCCCTCCTAGCTGCTCTAAGGATTCATCCATCATAGCCATTTTGTAGGCATCTGACTCTGTGTGACTACTCACTGTAGGCTGACAGAAATTGGTTCTGTCATCTTTTTTTTTTTTTTTTTTTTTTTTTTGGCACTAGTATAACCGATGAGGCACATGGGCTATTGGACTTATGGATTACCTGCAGAGCCAACTTCTTCTGCATTTCCTCTTGCAAAGTTTGCTTAATTCACCCAGACACCCTATAAGGGGAGTGTAGGAGTGTAAGTTGTATCCACATGATGCTCCACCGGTTGGGTACAACCTGTTTTTTTTTTATTTATTTATTCATTCATTCATTTATTTATTTACTTATGTGTTTGTTTATTTAGCCCAGCACTTACATACCACCTAGTAATTCTACTATAGATCTGTTCATTGACCTTTGTGAAAAACAACTTAGAGAGAAGTCTATAGATAAGCAAACTAATAATTTTAGTAATTTATCAGCTGCAGAGTTACAAGCTCTAGTTGAATTGGAAGAACTAATTAGTATAGAAATACGTCCAGCTGATAAAGGAGGTGGTATTGCTGTTATCGACAAGGACAAATATATAGAATCTATGTTAAGTCATCTCAGTGACGTTGATACGTATGCCATTTTACCTATGCATATACTCAGTAGTGTCATAGAAAAAGTACAGTTTTGATCTTTGATTTATTAATAACAGGCATGATATCTGAGCAACTGTTTGTGTATTTCAAGCTAGAACATCCAACAGTCCATTTGATATATGGTCTACCCCAAATACATAAGAATCCCTTAACTCCACCTATGCGCCCTATAGTTTCAGGACGAGGTTGGGTAACTGAGCCACTTTCTATTTTCGTAGAAAAGACTTTGCATGCTGCCTTGGCTAATTGTAGCACTGTTTTAAAGGATACCAAGAGTTTTTTTTTTTTTTTAAAATGAGCTCTCTAAACAAAATGAAATTATCTTAGGACAATGTTTATTTGTAACTCTGGATATTGAATCATTGTTCACTGTTATACCCAATGAATGGGGAATTGAAAATGTCAGAGAATTACTGTGTGAGAGAAACACCCCTGATACTAAGGTGACACTTATTTTCACACTTTTGGAAATCATCCTAGAAAACAATGTGTTTATTTTTAATGATGTTTATTATGCACAAAAACTTGGCGTAGCTATGGGCACAGCTTGTGCTAATAGCTACGCCAACCAATCCCTAGCTAATTGGGAAGCTAAACATGTACTTTCAAATAATGAATTCCAGGTTAACATCAAATGGTATAAACGTTTTGTGGATGATATTTTTTTTGTTGTGGCATGACTCAGAGCAGCGGCTACAAGAGTTTCTTTTATACTTAAATCAGTTGAATACTTTTTTGAGATTTACCTATGAATATTCTGATAAAGAAGTAGAGTTTTTGGATGTTAAAGTTACTAAAAATAATTTATCCACTGTGTCTACTACTTTGTATAAGAAAACTGTTAGAAAGAATAATGTTCTACACTATGGCAGTATGTATCCGAATCATACGAAATTCAATGTGTTGAAAGGACAGATATTTCGAACTATGAGACTTTTTAATGATGATGATAGTCTCATTGTTGCATTACAAACACAAACAAGAATTTTTAGAAAGAGGCTATAGTAGTAAACTTATTGATTCTCAAATAGCAGAAGGATGGCAGCATAGATCAGGTAAGTGCCAGCCATACTTTCCCCCCCTCCCCACTAGTATTAACAACAGAGATAATATTGACAATACTTTCTCAAGTGATGCTTCCACTGATACCTCTAGGAATAAACTAAGGATGCCATTGACCTTTGCCAGTAATGTGCATGTAGCATGTAATATTGTTAAAAAGAACTGGGATATTCTGTCTACTGTACATGAGTTGAATGGGGTCATTGGCACACAGCCAGATTTTGCTTTTAGAAATAATAGATCACTTAAGAGTCAGCTCTGTTATCGATCCTTTAATACTAAATCAACTATAATATCTGATAGACTTGGTACATATATGTGTAGGAATTGTATGGCCTGTACACATATACATATTGGTAATCATTTCACACATCCCACTTTGGGTTTTAAGATAGATACTGCTTTTTATGCAGATTGTCGAACAAAAAATGTTGTCTGTTTTTGCTATTGTACTACCTGCTTCTCATTTTACATAGGGAAAACGAACAGGGTGTTTAAGGATAGAATACTTGAACACCTTAGGGATATCAGGAATGTTAAAGAAACCAGTGCACTATCACTACATGTAGCTAAAGAGGGTAAAGAACATACATTTAGATTTATGGTACTAGAGATTCTGCATAGTACCAAGAGAGGAGGAGACATAAATAATAGAACACAATCTAGTGAACAGAAATGGATTTTGCGCTTTCAAGCTGATAAACCTCATGGTTTAAACAACAGAGTTTCCCTGAAACCCTTCCTTAAAGCACGGCCATTAAAGCATTGATCTCTCTTTTAATATTTTATCATGTATATTTCAATAGTCCATCTTTTATTATTTTTTACTATTGTATTTATCAGTTTTAAGTACATATTGTTCATTTAGTCTGTTTTATTAAATTTTTTAATGCTCTATATATTCTACAGATGTATTTTATCACATGGCTTTTAGCTATGATGCACATTTTATCTGATTTTTGATTCGATGTTTTAGTGTTTAAAAATGTAACTGCCATTCTATTTTTGTTGGTCTGATGAAGCGGATGTTATTCCGAGAAAGCACTTACCTACTACAATAAAAGACATATTGATCTTCACTGCTGTGTGGAACCAGATTATTTTTCTTTTTCTTGTATTCACTGGTTAGGTCTCCCCTGCTGCCTTCCCACTTGCTTGCCTCTATACTTGGCTGCATGCAACCACATATACACAACGTATTGCATCATTCTAGTAAAACATCCACCAGGATATCATCAAATAATACCACCTGCTTTATAATCCAAATCACCTCTGAAAGGTGGTGCCTGAAAAGGTTCTCCTTCCAATGCCCTAACTGGAGTGGACCACTCTAGGCTTAACAATAGATGTTACGCTGTCCTATCATGCCTGCATTCTTACAATGATGGGTTCGGAGATGATCCTCTGCTCCGACTCGGCTGAATACTTAGCTAAAAGTCTCAAACCTGGCTTGTGGCAAGAAGGTATCCCACAATGCAGTGGTGTAATTCCCCAGATCTTGTTTGCCGGTTTACAAGGTTGGATGCGCTCATCTTGGCTGTGGCTAAGTTGTGTCAAATTTTTCTATTACCTTTTTCTAAAATTGTTACATTTGCATATATATAGCGTTTATCTTATAATATTTAACTTGTTGTGCCTCTTGCTGCTCTCTGTTAGGTAGTGAAAGTTTTTTCTCCTTTAGCACGGCTTTTGCCATTGCTTTGTAGGCCCTTTTGGTATCCCTTGTAGTGGTTGATTTTGTCTGATAGTTTTTTATAGCTTGTTTAAGTTAGAGAGCTATTCACCCATTTAAGATAGAGGGCTTGTAGAGTATTATTGTCTTGTCTAGAAAATAGAACCGTTTGAGTTAAGAGGTTCTATTTTTCTTCCCCTGGTTGTCGTTCCTTGTGTTTGTCTTCTAGTAACTTTTTGGTGTAGCTTTAGCTTCATTAGTCTTAGCTAAATTTTTTTTCTTCTTGTTGTTGCTGTCGTCTTTGGGGTCTCACCTTAAATATGTTCAAAGACCCAAAAGAGAGAGAAAATAAGCCTTCAGGCTTTAAAAAATGTCAGAAGTGCTCACAAAAAATGTTCATCACAGATGGACATGTTATATGTGTTTATTGCCTTGGTGCCATTCATCTCCAAGAAGACTGCACCTTTTGTCATTCTTTTAGTGCTAGAGTACTTCAGGAAAGGAGAAACAAGTTGATTCTGAAAGGGCTCTTAAAACCTTCTTTTGAGGAAGCCATCCATAGTTCTTCTTCCTCTTCTTCGTCTCCTTCCTCTAAAAAGGATAAGTCTCAGAAAAGACATTCACCCACAACATCGGCTCAGTCAGAGCTGCCAGTCAAACTTCCTAAAATTTCAAAGGCCACTACTTCCTCGCTTCCTTCCTTCACAGTCCTCAAAGCTGTCGGAGGTCATTTTGGTTGACAGGCCTGGTACTTCGGCTCCAAAGCCTTTGGAGTCGCAAGATACTTCCACTTAGAGCTGGTCCATGGATATTTTGCTGGTTTCTCCAACGTTGAGATCGCCAATCCTTCATAGGTCTCGCTCTACTTCCCTATCTTCCAGGTCCACCAGGAGCTTATCAGATGATGACGTGGAACGGGTGGTGCGCAGACTCCTGAAGTCACCGACGCTGACTAAATTATTCTCAGCTCCCACCCAATTGGTCTCAGAGCCTACTGTACTCACTGTTGTTCCTCCTCGGAGCCAAGTTGTTTCCTTCGGAGCTGGAGTGCTTGGTACCGCTTACTGTGGACCCATTGGTTCTGTGACCCCCTTTGATGTTCAGGGAGCCGACATCTGCTCCGACTCTCTCAACGCCATCGGGGGAGTCTGGGAGCCGGGGTTCCCTGGTCGGCCCCAGGGGGGATTCTCAGCCCCGATCTTTTTCTGTGCCAAGTCTACCCCTCAGAGCATCGGCCCGGGTTAGCTTGGCTCCCACATCGGTCACGGGTCTGATCTCATTAGTTCTGATGCCTTCATCTGTCTCCTCAGAGCTGAGGGAGTCTTCATAGCTGGTGGGATCTGCCTTTGAGCTGATGAGGAATGTGTTGTCTACCCATTCAGCACCACAGAAGGATAACAGTACTCGTCCCCCTAAGGCACCGGCTACTGTCTCGACACCACCCATTCCACAGGACAGCAGAGATCCAGAGCCTCAGGATCCCCCAATGGGTGAACCCCTCTCCTCTGAGGCCTCCCCAGAATATCCTTCTGAGGAGCCTCCTCAGAAGAGAACCTGCAAGAAGAAGCATATTGACTCCCCAGACGAGTCCATCACTTCGGACACTGACCTTGATGAGTCAGAAGGGTCCTCATAGTTGTTCTCTGATGATATCTCATTTGCAGATATTCTAGAGATCCTCAAGCAAAGAGGCAGCTGGTAGGCCACCACCCCTTCTGATAAGGAGTCAGTGTACCTGAAGGCTTTCGGATCACAACCTTCAGCCTCCTGGGTGTCTCCACCTTTCGATGGGCTAATGGAACTGGTTAGTCAAAAGGTGTGGGAGTCACCTGACACTACGGAACTGGTCCCTCAGAGGCCAAACAAATTTTTGTCAGCTCCTTCGGGCAAGGATTTTCTAACCAAGGGGGTACCCGTAGATGCTATGGTGGTGGCAGCAGCCAATAAGAAGGAACTTGCAGAGACTTTCTCATCTGTTCATCCTCTGAATAAAGACTCTTGAATGATGGACATATACAGGAAGCATGTCTTTTCGTGAGCGACTTTCTCGCTGTGATAGCTGAACTACTTATCCCACTTTACAAGGCTACAAAGATATCTTCTGAAAGAGTTGGAGATACTCTACAAGCTTCATTAGCTGTGGGGGGTGAATGAGAAGGTCTTCTCCCAGCTGTCCACCTTAAATTCCATTGTCAACTCCTCCATGAGGCTCATATCCTACGCAGCCGATGGAGCGAGCAGGGCAGCAGGTTCTAGAGTTTCCCTTAGGAGACACTCCTGGATGCGCTTGTACAATTTTGCAGAGCCCTTTAAGTCTATCTTTACTAATGCCCCTTTTGATGGTTCCTCACTCTTTGGACCCAAAGTAAAAGACACTCTAACCCAGTGCAAGCAGTAAGGGAAAGCTCTCTCTGCCATTGGAGTACATTTCTCTGTACCTTCAAGACCTTATCCTAAAGGCCAGAAGAGTGGAAAGATGTGGTTCAAAAGATCCAAGAGAGTTTTCCAGGATGCACGGGGTGATTCCTTCCCCAGGGGCAGAGGGAGAGGTAATAATGGTAGATGCAGCTCCATAGGCAGAGGGGGCCCGCAAAACCAGGATGACCATGATTCCTTTCACGGACGCCCTTATCAGCGCTCCTGAAAGGAGGCCCAAATGCTCTACTCTGGAGGCAGTTGGAGGATGTTTATCAATGTACTCAGAAGCCTGGCAAAATATCATAAATGACAAATGCGTACTAAATATAATATCCAGAGGATACTCCATCCCTTTTTCCAACCCTGTCCCACAGACCAAAACAATCCCAGTTGTTCCACCCAATCTAAGGGAATAAGCAACTAAAGAGATACAAAAGTTGCTACACAAAAAAGTCATCCAAGAAGTCCCCGCAGACCAAATAGGATTCAGAACTTACTCAAGATTCTTTTTGGTGCCAAAAAAAATAGGGGACTGGAGGCCAATATCAGACCTAAGCAAGTTAAACAAATCTGTCAAGAAGTCAAAGTTCCGAATGGTGACACTGCAGTCTATACTTCCCTTTTTAGGGAAGGAAAATTGGATGTGCTCAATAGACCTTCAAGATGCTTTATACCACTTAAAAATGGACAGGACATGAAGAAGGTACTTACACTTCTGGCTGGGAGCCAGCCATTACCAGTTCAGAGCTCTGCCCTTTCGTCTCACTACAGCCCTCAGAGTGTTCGCCAAATGTATGGCAGTAGTCACGGCTCACCTGAGACATCTAGGATTCCGTGTGTTTCCCTATCTAGGTGACTGGCTCCTATCTGCCACCACCAAGCATCTACTCCTACAAGCCAGGGACCTAACTTTGGACATCTGCAATCAGCTGGGTATTACGGTAAACTTTCAAAAATCTGCCTTGTTGCCCTCTCAACATATTACATTCATAGGCACAGATCTAGACACTTCCTCCATGGTAGCATGTCTTCCAACAGAAAGAGTTATAGCACTCAGACAGCAGATACTTCACCTCCTTCCCAAGACCAAAGTGAAAGCAAAGATAAATCTAAGATTATTAGAAACAATGGCTTCCACGATTACACTGGTTCCTCTTGCCAGAATGCACATGAGGATCATTCAATGGCTATTGCTCTCCCAATGGTCACTTCAAGAGCTTCCGATGTCTCACCTGATCAGAATAAAGGAATCTTGCAAGAACGACTTAAGATGGTGGATACACTCCACTCATGTGACAATAGGGAGACCCTTTGTACCACATCAACCAATAGCTACAGTGACCATGGACGCTTCCCAGATAGAGTGGGGGGGCATTTTCTGGAAAGAACAGTCCAAGGTACATGGCAAGAACATGAAGCTCACATGCATATAAATGTTTTAGGGATGAGAGCAGTGCTTCGCGCGTTGCAAGCACTTCAAGACTCTCTCCCTCTAGGGACAATTGCAATACAGTCAGACAATATGTCTGTGGTTTGGTACATAAACAAGCAAGGGGGAATCAGATCTTACCCCCTTTGCCAAGAAGCTCTAAGAGTGTGGCAATGGGCAGTTTCTTCCCAGCACTTTCTAATTACAATGCACATTCCGGAGAAGTCTAACTTGATAGCGGACAAGCTGAGCAGAGCAATCCTAATTCCTCAAGAGTGGTCTCTTAATCACAATGTAGCAGAAATTATTTTTCGAACATGGGGACACCCTTGCTGTGATCTCTTTGCCACTCCCATGAATGCCAAGTGCAGCAACTACTTTACCCTAATCCCCCCCTCTGGGGGGAGACACCGAGAGACGCACTTGCTCACGATTGGCCCTCGGGACTTCTATATGCTTTTCCTCTGTTTCCTCTCATACCCAGAGTAATTCAGAAAGCACAATGCTCAGGAAGCAGGAAAATTCTATTGCTCCTTACTGGCCTCACCAAGTTTGGTTCCCCTTCCTTTGGCCTCATCTTCAGGAGAAGCCTTGGATTCTGGACCCAGTGCCAGATCACCTGACTCATATGTGAGGGGAGCTTCATCCTTCTCTCCACACCCTAAAATTGACAGCTTGGCTGCTCTACTTCCCAATTTAGTCAGGCTTCACAATTTCACTCCTACAGTTAGATATATTTTAATGTCCTCGCATAAAGCTTTCACTAGAAAGCTGTATTTTAGTAAATGGAAGAGGTTTTCCTTTTGGGCTCAAGACAGGAACACCGAACCTTTTTCTGCACCTATTCATTCTATTTTGGAATTTTTGGTGGAACTGTTCCAACAAGGCTCAGCTGCAGCAACCATCAGGGTTCAACTCGCTGCAATTTCAAATGTTCACATTGATGATTCTACTTCCAACGTAATGTCACATAGGTTGTGTAGGGTCTTCTTAAAAGGTGCCTCGTTAAAGACCTCACTTTAAGGAACCCCTTTCTCCTTGGGATCTAAATTTTGTTCTGTCTCATCTCACATTATCACCTTTTGAGCCCTCTTCATCTTCAGACCTCAAGTTCCTTTCCTGGAAGACCTTGTTTCTAGTGGCTATAACTTCTGCTAGAAGAGTGTCAGAGTGGCAAGCTCTTTCTATTAAACCACCATATTTGATTTTTCATAAGGATAGGGTATCCTTACGTACAAACCCATCCTTTCCACCTAAAGTCTCTTCTCCAAACAACATAAGCCAATCTATAGAACTTCCAGTGTTCTTTCCTAATAATAGCATCAAGGCAGACTAAAAATTACATCAACTGGACGTGCTTAGACAACTCAGATTCTATTTGCATAGGACCAAAGACTTCAGAAAATCTGACCAATTATTTGTATCCTTCTCTGATGCAAAAAAAAGGAAGCTCAGTCTCAAAAACTACTCCTTCCAATTGGCTTTCTAATTGTAGTACACTCATCTATAACTCATATCACAGAGATTTACCTTTCAAAGTGAAGGCTCATTCCACTAGAACAATGGCTATGTCATCTGTTTTTCAAGCCAGAATTCACATGGATAATATTTGTGCAGAAGCTACTTGGACTAATCCACATACTTTTATCACTTATTACAAACTGGATTTGGCCTCCAGGGATAGGGCATCCTTTGGTTCCATGGTGCTTAAAGGTGTACTCCCATGAGCCACGCAGGGTAAACATGCTAGGGACGCTGTCCCATCATTGTAAGAATGAAGGCAAGATAGGACAACATAACATAAAGAAGTTATGTACTCACTATAATGTTCCATGCTTGTTGTCCATCTTGCCATTCATTCTCACGAACCCTTCCTCCTTCCCCCTGCCAAAGACTCCTTGTGGTCCTGGTAGATTTTTTTACTACTTTCAGGAGTTCTTTGTCTCAGCTTGTTTCTCCTTCCAGTACGTATTGTATGGACTTGGATATATGTATATATATGGATCCATATGACTACATCGACAAGTCATAACATCGACAGTCAGTACACCGACACGAAATCACCGACCGATTAAATAACCGAAATCCCACTTCACCGACATTCACATGTTCGACAACGAAGCAGTCACTAAGTAAATGCCCCTAACCACTGCACAAAACTCCTACACGTACTAAACCGGGTCTACTTCAACACACTACACTACATAGCATACACACTAGCCCTGACCCAAACCCTAACCCTAAGGTCCGACACTATCGCACACTTCACCTACCTGCACCCTAACCCTAACTCACTTACCCACCCCTAGCCCAAGCTCCGACACTAATGCACACTTCACCTACCTGCACCCTAACCCTAACTCACTTACCCACCCCTAGCCCAAGCTCCGACACTAACGCACACTTCACCTACCTGCACCCTAACCCTAACTCACTTACCCATCCCTAGCCCAAGCTCCGACACTAACGCACACTTCACCTACCTGCACCCTAACCCTAACTCACTTACCCACCCCTAGCCCAAGCTCCGACACTAACACACTTCACCTACCTGACTGCTTTGTTGTCGAACTTGTGAATGTCGGTGAAGTGGGATTTCGGTTATTTAATCTGTCGGTGATTTCGTGTTGGTGTACTGAATGTCGATGTTATGACTTGTCGATGTAGTCATATGGACCCATATATGTATATATTTGTAGATATGTATATAGTGTACATATTGTTCAGTAGTAGCAGCAAATAAGATCTGGGGAATTACACCACTGCACTGTGGGATACCTTCTTGCCACGAGCCAGGTTTGAGACTTTCAGCTAAGTATTCGGCTGCGAACCAATCATTGTAAGAAAGAAGGGGTGAGATAGACAATAAACATGGAACGTTATGGTGAGTACATAACTTCTTTTTATGTCTAACACTATGTCATTCTTGCCAATGGTCTCTTTTCTCCTTCTCCAGGATAGAGTACAGACTTATGAGGTAATTTGCAACAGTGCCTTTAGACCAGTGGTTCTCAAACTATCCTTAGTGAAAGACTGGTTGTTTTTATATCCAATCTGTCGCTGATTGCTACTTTTGTAAAATAACTGCAATAAACCAACCAAGGTGTTTAAAAATGTATGATGAAGAAGCCACACCACCTGAATGATTTCTTTCTTGTGTTTTTACAACTTGTCTTAAGCTGAAGAGCAAGACTGGCAAAGACTCCACTGACATAACCGAATTAAGCCACTTGCTTCTAGATGCCCTGTGGTGCATTTCCCAGCTTTTTGCCAAACTTTTAATCCACTGATGGCCTTAAAAGAAATTTTAACTAAGGAAAGTTTTTTTCTTTCAATATAGAAATAACCCGTGTCCCAGATTTAACCTTCAAATCTAAGTAAACTGCCATCTCCCAATAAACAGATGGCAAATGCTTACAATGATACAGAAACACAAATCTGGAAATACAGCAATATCCACTTGTATAACAGTATGAACCTCATCTGCTTGTCATCAAATAAATCCATAAACTTCTTCTTTCGGCTTTTTCCCAGTTAGGGGTTGCCACAGCGGATCACCGTTTAGCTCATTACTGTCAGAACCATAAATGTCATCCGCTGTAAACCCTCAGTGCCCTCTCTACCTCTTAGCTCAAGAAATTGCACTTAGACAATTTCTAGAACAGGCATTATATATTTTTTTGAAGGATATGAAGTCTGAAACAAAAATGTCTGCCATTATTTAATGACTGCAACACCTAATTTGATGGAAAAACATACACAGAGTATGTTTTGGGAACTCTTAGCTTCCCTGGTAAATCCACCACTAAAAATACTAATAAAAATAACAGTAAAAAACTTGCTTCATGATTCAGTAGCTGCCGCTCCAGCCAACCAGTGACCACCCAGTCCCTTCTTTAAACTCACTTTTTTCCTCCAGAAGGGAAAGTTCAGTAGTGTCAGAATGTACCGTAACAGCAGATGTCCTACTGATCACTATTGCAGTATTCCTATAGTTTTCCAATAGCTGTGGTTGATTCCCAAAGCTAACAGTTTTTGAGGGAGGTAATATTTGATATAGGGGTGCTGTCAAGAAGTCATAAGAGGATAGATCTGAGGTTCTAGATTGAAAAAAATGTAACTACTCTGTAATGTTTGGTGAAATTGTGTACAGAGGTCCAAATGGCAGCCTTCAGGATGTATCTGGAATCACTGCCTTTAAAGAAGGTGACAGAGCATGAGACTGCTCTGGTGGAGTGGGCCTTCACTGTGACTGGCAGTCTTATCTTGGAAGCTATAACAGAAGGAGATGGACTTAGTCTATTTGGAAACTGCATTTCTCATCCCATTCTCTTTGAAGGCAATAAACAGTTGATCAAGCTTTCAAGTTTAGTTTTTTTCCAGGAAAAATCTAAGTTGCCTATGCACATCCTGGGAGTGAAGGATTCTCTCACCTCTGTTTTGTGGATTACAGAAAAAGGCTGGCAACAGAACAGATTTGTTCAGACAGCTCATTTACCATGTTGAGCATAAAGGGGTGGTTAGTCTTTTAGGAGACAATATACTTGTGGAAGATAAGAAAAACAGGTGTCACCATATGATTTTGCAGCTCAGAAGCTTTTCTAGCTGAAGTAAGAGCAAGTAGAACCATTTTTTCAGATGCAGAATTTTAGTGAAGCTGAAGTTGCAGAGTCAAACAGAGGCAATGCATTTTTTTTCCAAACAAAGTTCCCATCACAGGGAGGATGAATAGCCTTCCTGGGAGAGATGAGGTGAATGACGCATTTCAAAAACTGACATGAATTCTGGAGAGTAAAGGTGGATTTAACAACAAGTAAGCAGAGATTGCAGTTAAGTGGGCTTTGATGAAGAAGTAGGCTAGACCACTTCTGAGAACATACACATGTATGACAGAATATTAGGGATACCTACCAAATAGGAGTCCCTCATGCTTCTTGCAACACAATATAGAAAATCAACAAAAATTATAAAAAACACTCGTTTGCAGGTCCTTGTGTCCACAGCAAAGCTTGTTGGTACCTCTTGTTGTTTTTGGATACAATATAGAAAATGTTTTCCACTTGGAGATGTAGGATATTTTAGTAGCAGTAGGTTTCTTTGTTTCCTGGAGTACTTGGAGCACATTCTCTGAAAACTGGAGTCTGAAAGGAATTAAGATTTTATCATCCAGCGATTCAGGCTGAGAGCATGAAGACTGGGGTGAATCAGTGAGTCCTTGTTCTGTGGGTAAGTCCACTATGTGGCATAAGTTGAAGTGACTATCCCAACCACATGGAGTTAAAGGGAGAAACAATGCTGACTGAGCCAAAAGGGATTCATTAGCAAGATTTTGAGTTTGTCCTTCTGTATTTTTAGGAGAATTTGGGATTAAACTGAAGACATAGAATTTCCACCATCTGAAGGACATGGCATCTATTCTCTAGGCCTGGTAACAAAGGGTCCTGGAGCAGAACAGTCTGAGTTGTCTGTTCTCATTGGAGGCAGACAGATCTATCTGAGGCATACCCCATTTGTGGACTGTGTCCAAGAAGATATCTCTGTGCAATATCCATTTGTGGGGGGGGGGGTTCTGGATCTGCTAAAGTTGTATGTGAGAACACTGTCCTCTGAAATCATGTCAACTGCCTGTAGAGGGCAGGTTTCTTTCTATAGCTGTTTCTCATGCCATCAAAGCTATCTTGCACAGCTAGTAACACTTGGTACCCCCTGTTTGTTGATACCTGGCCAAAGTCTTGTCTGTGAACTCCTTTGAGGGCCTGAGCTACACAAGTGAAAGAGCACCTGTAGGGCTTAAATGAAAGCTTTATTCCCTTTTCCCACTGTTCCTGATCTGTAGAAGAACCTGTCTATGTCCCCTAGGCCGGATCATATGAATCTGTGTGTAGGTCCTGGGTGGGAGTGGCTGCTAGGAAGGGAAATCCTGTGTTGTTACACTTAAGAAATCCACCAGTGCAGCTCCCACTTTAGAAATGGCAATGGAATTTAGAAGTCAAAGTGAGACAGTGTTGAGACCAGAGGGACTTCAAGTATCACTGGAGCTTCCTAATGTGCAAACTGGCATACTGCACTACTGGAACTATGGCTGCCATGTACACTAGGGCTCTAAGAATATCTCTTACTCAGGTTGTTGATGGGGAGCAAGGACTGTAAATAAGTGGTGAGGGAAGAAGGCTGTCATTGCCATTCAGTCTGCAATCTAGAATGACTATGTCTTGGGAGGGAGTCAGGGAAGACTTCCTTAGGTTAAGAGTGAATCTTAATCTTTCTAGAAAAGACTAGTGAATCTGAAATGTAACATCTGGGTTTCCCTGGAAGAAGCCTAAATAAGAGATTGTCTAGGTAGGGGAAAATTTGTATAGCCTGGGTTCTGTAGAAGGCAATAGCTGGAGGTAGGCACTTTGTGAAGACCCTGGGAGCTGTAGGCATGCCAAAAGGTAGCACTGAGAACTGAAAGTAAGATGAACAGACTGAAAACCTGAGAACTTTTCTGCAGGAAGGATGAACAGGGATGTGCTTGTATGCATCCTTCAGATCTAAGGTGACCGGAAAAGTCTGAGGAAGGATAAAGGGAAGCAGGGTCTGGAGAGAGAAAGGTATCTTGAAAACTTAACTTCCAGAAAGGTGATGAGGTAAGAAGAATCTGTCTTTGTTGGGGATGAGGAATAGTCTTGAGTAGAAACCTTTTTCCTGGGCCTGAGGAGTAATTGACTCTATCATTCCCTGGGAGAGCAGTTCCTGAACTAAGGGGAGAATGAGTTGAGATTGATTTGAAGGGAGCCTATTGTTGCTGGGAGTGCTTTCCAAGCCATTCTGTAGCAGATCCATTTCTCTGAAGTAATGCATTCTCAGGCTAGGAGGGATAAACTGAATCTTTGAAAAAGAAGAATGTATGGACAAAGGTGGGATGGAGGAGTGAGAGAGAGAGAGAGAGAGAGAGAGAGAGAGTGAAGATAGTCAGTTAGAAATACGATTCCCTGGAAAGGATGATTTCCCAGGCTTGGAATACCACTAAAAATTCTCTTGAAATCTTAATAAGTTTCTTCACCCTTTGGATGGGTTTGTATTCTCTACAAACAAAAGTACTGTGTTTTGAAGGATACTTCCTTTGGTATGCCAGGACTGATTTAAGAAAAATCTGCTTCAGATCTTTCATGACCAAACCTTTTTTCTGTAGTGTTTTAAAAAGTTCACCAGCAAAAGGGTCAAAAAGGAGGTCCCTGTGAAGACAGCAGTCCAGACTTATAGCCTTAACATCTATTGGTAAGGATTGAAGGTGAAGGCAAGCAAACCTGCAGATGACTGAACCAGTGGCCGCAGTCCAAGAAGAAGCCTTGGTAGCATCAAAGTGGGATTTAATGGAATGTCTGCCTGCCTGGGTGTCATTATAGAACATTAAGACAGGCTGGGATTACACTCAGAATCCTAAAATTTAGCCAGAGACTTATTCCACTCCTGATTATGTTCTTTTTCATCACCAGGATAAGGATATCACCACCCGTAAAGTTTTCAGGGCCTCATCCTTTCTCATACGATTCCTCTGAACCCCACTACCTTAATAACCTTCATTTCTAACAAGTCATAACCTAGAACTGTTCCAAGACTTCTCTCTTTAACATTTCTAAGAATATATCTTTTTCGTTAAAATAAAATGTCTTCCTACACCACGCTCTTGTACTTAAACTTTGTTTCATATTAATAGAGCTGACATACTCCTCTCCTCTCCTTCTTATCCTTTACATTTCAATGCAACAACTTCAAAACACCATGTACAGTGGACACTAGAAATCAATGTCTTTACCCCACTATAGTGTATTACTAGAACTTAATTCCACACTGTAACCACATCAAAAACTTCAATAGATTGTGCTTTTATGTACTAAACACAAAAATGTATTCTGCTTCCATCTGAAAGTGTATAAAAAATTGCATTGCTATAATACACACTGTAATTTTATGTGGTAACTTTACTGAATAGTAGTACTATGTCCCTAGATGCATATATAATATTACTTCCATAGGAAACTGTATAAAAATGTAACTTTAAAATGTAAACTAAATATGTAATTGTGCTGAAGCTTTTCTCCCCAGGCCTCTACTGAAAATGAACTGGCCAGTCAGACTTTCCTGGTCAACAAAGACAAATAAAATAAAATAAATTATTCAAGTTTCCTGACATGGATAAAATATATTTAGTTAGCTGTGTTTGATAGTTATTGGCTCTAAATGACAAGGTGGCAGAGGTAGAGACTTTTTTGGCCATGTCTGTTCTTGACCACGCTGTCCCTGTCAGATGGCAGTATATTGGGCATGGAGATGAGTTTGAAGGGTGTATCCACAGACAGAGAGAAAACTGAAGGGTGTGCTACTGTATATTTGTACAGGAATATCAGTTCTTAGGCACCTTGTAGAACCTGTCTGGTTTCTTAGGAGCAGGTGGCCGTGAGTCTAGATTAGAAGAAGTGGGGGCAGAAGCATACAAAAAGGCTTCCAGAACAGGAGGCACAACTGAAGGCTTGGAGCCCTCCACTTCCAGTAATTGAGGGTATCTTTTCTGTACATGTGAGACTTGTTTAGTGTATCACTCAATTTTGCATCATCCGGGGAATGGTCTCCCCAAAGCAAATCTAATCCAGTGGGGAATCTAGTAATAAATGTGTCTTCATCATCATTGGCCAGTTGCCCAAGAGAAAGAATATGGGAGGAATAAACCAGTGAGTCTTCACCTGAGTCAGATTTCTCTTCCTCTAAGGAGGAATCATGCTGCCTTTTTAAAGATGAAGGGGCATGAGAAGATAGGAAGGAAGGAGGCTTAAAAGATTAGGATTTTAGAGAAAAATCTAGCCATTCCTTCTCATGGAAACTCTGCTGAGAAGAGGCATGTTTAGTTTCTTGCTTTTTTGATGGAATGTCTGCTGTAATAAAGTACAATGGTGCGAAACATTATCGGACCTCGATAAGGGAGATGGCTTCTTCTTCCCTAAGTAGCATCTGAGGTATGCCCACAGGACCCTCTGAAATAATTATCCATAGTTCCCCTTTCTCTCTCCCTGGTAGCAGTAGGAGTTAAGAGTAATCAGATGTGTGAGTAAGATATGTCATACTAGCCTCAGGTGGAGTAACAGGAGAGGGCATCTCAGTGGAGCTCAGACATGCAGGTATGCCCAAGTCAAACCGGTCAGTCAAATAATCCATTTTCAGTTTTTTAACTTTTTTGGGGGTACAAGCAGTACATCCAAGGCAGAGGGTTCAGCACTTTGGAAAGAGCAAGGCTTTTGAAGTATTGGGTCTCTAAATAGGTATTAAGGGAAGCTAATCCAGTTGAGAGTCTTAGGGACAAATCATAGGCAAATTTTGCAGTTACAAGAAGCATAATCAGTCCCTAAGCAAAACAAACACTGAGATTAGAGGTCTTTATAAGCAATCTGCCTTCCAAAGTTGTACTTCCCTCTCTTAGCTGCCATGAACAAATCTTAAAGATAACATGAATAAAAAGGAGGTCCCCCAATGGGTACTTATCTGACCAGGTCTTGGCAGTGGTAGCAGCACAAAGACATGGTATTCAGACTGACAATAGTGAAGTTCTGTGTTCAGACTGGCGGAAAGGTAGTCTGAGGATCCCGTGGTCATACATTCACTTATGTATTCTTACACCCATGGGCTGAGGTCATACAAAAGATGTAAGAAACACCAAGAAGGATTATTGGCTTTGGCATGTCAGCCAGACATCAGGTTACCCTTGACAGAATAACTCACAAGTACTGGAATACTACAACAGGGATCTAAGGAAGGACATCAGAAAGCAGGCAATCAGCAAATTGATTGATGTGCATTGACCTCACAAAGGTCAGTGCATTTAACCAATTACCTTTCCTGTCAAGTGCTGGAATTGTGGCTATGGAGGCCCATGGAATGTTTATATTTTATTTTCTCTCTTTAAGTAATGAAATGCATTTCTTTACTTAAAAAATAAAGGAAGAAATAAAACAGCCATTGGACTGGTAACAAACAGTTCAAGGATCAGCAGCAGTCCCTGGACCAAACTTTGAGTAGCACAGCTTTCAACAATCCACCACTGTCATAGTGCTACTTCTGTTTGCTCCTTCCCATGCCATTTGTTCACCACCTTGCCACTGTGCACATTGGCACAATATTCTTTATTGGATTGCAGTTAAAACATTTGAACTCAAGACCTGATCAGCTACTAGAACCTGCATCTTACGTTTTTGCCTGTAGAACCTGCTGTGATGGCTTAGGCTGCCTTCCATGGGTTTCTTTATACCTATGTGTAGTGCCAGGTACACCTTTTTTATTCAGTTTGGACCTGCTAGCTGGCTAGAGGTCCCTCTTTCTCATTACATTCACACATGCTCACACAGAGTAATGAGGATGAGCTTCCTCATCAAAGGTCTGAAGTTACTTCATATCCATTCACCTAGCTATGAACCTAATTGCTTATTTCTGCAGTCCAATCACTTTCACTGTCATGCCATTCCTTATAGGGAGGAAATAATTTGGTACTGACTTTGACATCTAGGGTTCAGCTTTCCACCTCTGTAGTTCTCATGTGCCTTTGGGGAAGGGTTAGTATCTCACTCTAATGCTGGTGCTGCATCCCTCTCATATGCATCTAACTATACTCCCAGTGATTCATCTCCAGCTCAAGTCTCTAATTTCAAATGGGAATTGGTTGGCCTGCCCTTCTTCTGCATGCTGCACAGCCACAATCCTTGCCAGGCTATCTCCAGGCTTACTGGGCTGCCTTCCAGCTGTATATAAGTCTTCTGTCATGTCCTCCTTAGACACGAGGGCATATAAAATTCCATTGGTTTTGCCCTACTATATCAGCTGTGCTACTGACATCTTTGAGTATTCTACAGAGTTAATTTCTGTCCATTTCCTAACTATTCTAATTTAAAAATTAAATATCTGCTGTGCACTCTATGTTTATCTTGTGGCTGAAAGAATTTGGACACCTTTGATGTCACAAAACTGTAGTACAGATTAAATAAGTCAAATTGTAGTGTGAACAACACTGCCACCAGTATGTGAGGGTGCACAAAGGCTGTTATCCTAGTATCTGCTCTGCTGACCACAATAATCTGAAGGCCGCTGTGAGACCAGTAGTAGCAATTAGATTAAAATACAAAATATACACACAAATGAATCACTAAACAACTTACCAAGTGAAGCCTGGCCTCATAGAAAATATGCACTATTGCCTTAGGCTATGGGTCTACACCATCCTCAAAAAGAACAGCTTTCACAGTGAGTGCCCATTTAGTGGGGTTTGGGGCCTAATTTCTTAGAATCATTTCTTCTCCTGTGTTTCATTCGCTACAGTAACTATACTTTGAATATACCAGTACATTCACATACATGAAGTTTATTACAGATTTAGAACAGACAATTACCTGCTCATCATAGCTGCTTGACCTTCAAAGAAAAAAATCGTCTTTCAATTTACTTCCCACAGCTTAGGACATCAAAATAGTCAAATATCATTTCATAAATTGTTATATATATCTGTTGTACATTTTATATTTTATGCATAACTGCTGTACTTCCCAGAACAGCACAATTGCAAGAAGAGTTTCAAACCTTATATACATTTGTAAGTAAAATAAAAGCAAAACACAGGAATACGTACTCCTGTGTTTTGCTTTTGTTTTACTTATATTTTTGTACAGGAGTTTTAACTTTTGGTTAGCACTTTTTGACATTTTATCTCTTATATACATTTGCATGTATTGCAGAGATAAACAAGCATGTTTTCTATATTTTTCACTGTATATGCATACCTCATCTTCTATAGCCCTTCTACCACATTCCTCAGTTGAAAACAATAACTGCTTTTCTAAGATTTCTGTATAGTTCACAGATTTGTTGTCATCTGTACATATGCACACACACACACACACACACACACACACACACACACACACACACACACACATGCACGCACACAGATATAATCACCTTATTGTGTGGAAATCAAACATCTTTGACCCTTTTTATTGGACTTTTGCCATTTCCTCATCTTGGACTGATTTTTGAGTTGATTATATTAAGTCAGGGGATGTAGGGGTGCCCCCCACATGAAAAGTTAAGGGGGGAGCAGCACTTACACAAAAAAGTTTACAAAAATTCATTGTTTTTCAATCAGAATAAAAAAATATATATATATATGTATATGTATATATATATATATATATATATATATATATATATATATATATATATATGTGTGTGTGTGTGTGTGTGTGTATGTATATATATATATATATATATATATAGAGAGAGAGAGAGAAGAGAGAGAGAGAGAGAAAGAGAGAGAGAGAGAGAGAGAGAGAGAGAGAGACACACTGAGGAAGAGATCAATGGCTATAGATAGTAATACATATACGTGTGCATTACGTTTATTGCACTAAAAGACACTTGCATTAATGTCTTTTGGCTTTTCCCGTTTCGGGGTTGCCACAGAGGGACTCCGGTCCACTAATGATTGGCAGTGGATTTTTACGGTGCCGAGGTGCCAGCCCAACACCCAACCTTCAAAGAAGGCATACCCATTCACGCATGCACCTACCTGCATGTCTTTAAATGTCACTCGACCGTGGGGAGGACATGCAGACTCTGCACAGAAGGCACTCCAGCTGAGAATCGAACCGGAGAACCTCTTGCTGTGAGGCGACAATGCTAATCGCTGCACCAAAAGACACTTGCAACTAGTGCATGAAAAAACATTCAAAATATGTTCAGTTGGCCTAAAGTCAGAATGTCCTGCTGTTCTTGCAGCTGTAGAATGAACCTATGTACTGGAGCACTGTGTGCAAATTATACAGACCAGTTTTTATGCTGAGTTACTGGGTACAGCGTTGACTTGCTTGTCTTGTACCGTAAACAGTGATAGTTCTGCAGTTTTATTAAATCTGCATGAGCTCTGGTGAGGCACCTTGAAATTTATTTTTGCTGTTATAAGACTGGAGCAAGCAAAAACATAATTACTATTGCTTTTGTTTATGAATTTGTTTTTATTTACATTTTTTTATATTTAGTACTTAATATTATTTATTCCAATTTACAACTGAACTACTTGTTTGCGGTTTTCTTTACTTTTTATCTTTGGAGTTGATTCATGCATGTATCATGCATGACATTTCTTTCAAATTATTCAAGGCAATAACAAAACTACAGCACTGAAACTGAAACAACTTACGTATGTGCATAACAAAGTAATACTACTGAATTTATTTTACAGAATATTTGGCTTGCTGTGTGTTACTAATAATTTATTTGCTCCCCCAGTCTCCTTTCTGTTATCTCCTGTCATACTACTGCAGTCAATATCCTGCCAGTGTATGTGAATTGTTTTCACTTCATTTACTTGTTTAATTTTTCCACCATTACATTTTCTACGGATGGCAGCTTAAGCCTCAAGGAGGTCCACTGCTGCCATCTGCTGGTCATCATTGTCAACAGCTTTTTTTTATGGCATGTGGGAGATTAAATGCTTAACAGACATTTACTTATCCTTTGTTGACTGGGTTAGTCCCACGTGGCTAGTGGCATCCTTTCAATGGAGACCCAAGGTGGTATTTTCACTACTAGGGGAAATTTGGCCAGGGCATTGGGGAACTTCCCTTATTCTTTTTAATAGGTGCCATGAGATATTTTACATCTACTTGAAGTACCAGCAACTCAAGCAAATGTGACCTCAGTTTAACATTTAATCCAAATGGCATCACACACAGGAGTGGAGCAGCCCCATTTGCTGCACTGCAGTGTCAGCAAACATTTTAACTGGTGTGGGATAGAAACCACGGCCTTCTGTACCAAAGGCTAGTATACTACCTGTTGTCTCACAAACACTGTAGTCCTTCTTGAAACACTAGAAGTTATAATGTAGTGTTTAGTCTGTTGATTTTTATAGCAATATATTATAAAAAATGAAAAAAAGAAGCAAATTAACTCACAAAAACATAAAGCAGAAGGAATCAGTAGCAGTATACTTTCAAAATAATCATCTCAGACTCTAACATATTCAGAAAATGGATGATGAATTTACAGACACATTCACATTCACAGACACACACGCACACACACACACACACACACACACACACACACACACACACACACACACACACACACACACACACAAACACACACAATTCATTTTAACATTACAAGATGTATTTACTGGGTGAAGAGGTTCAAATAAACTGCTGCTTATAATTCATTTTAACATTACAAGATGTATTTACTGGGTGAAGAGGTTCAAATAAACTGCTGCTTGCAGTACAGCTGTAATATCGCCTCTACAGCTTTTGAACCTGATGACACAGATAATCTGTGTAAGAACATGTGGGGGTTATGGGTAAGGGATGGTGTGTCTATGAAGGATAGTGGACTGCAGAGGTGAAGTTAAGGGGTTATAACACAAGTGAGTGAACTCAGAGCAGTTTGCTTTTGTACAGGTGTCATCTTAACATCTTTATGTTTTACAGTATTTGTTGTATCTAGTGCATTCTACCTTGAGGTCACATTTCCATACTTCAGAGCATCTAATGTACTCATGTTCAGATGTATCCTTTGGATAACTTTCTAGAGTTTATAGGGTTGATGAGCGTTAAATGTTGGGAGTGAAAGCTAATTTATTTGAATTTAAATAATTCCCTATTTAGTACCTGTTCTATAAGCCACTTGATTTCTACGGCCATTATACAGTGTACTTACCTCCCCCATGAACAAATGAAGATAATGTGCATTTTCTTTTTAGAAGGACAAAGAAATGTACGTGAGGCAACATAACAAAGCAAGTGGGAAGAGAATGAGTGCATCATAAACACAAATGCTATTTAACAGCTACCATCTCAGATTATGAGATGATTAAACATCTAAACTTCTAAACTTCTGAACAGTTTGTTATAACCACTCTATACATCCTCCTTTCCTAGCATCTAACACTCTCTGTTGTTTACTCACTTCACTAGCCTAGCTTCCACTCTTCCCTCTCTGTCTCTTCATCCTAAAAACAGTGTATTTAATATACACTTGCACAAATTGTGCAACATAGATACTGTATTCTACTTCATAATGCTGCTTTGACATCAAAACATTGTAATCCACATGTCAAATATAAAAGAATATATATACTTCCGCGGTGGTGCAGCGGTAGTGTTGTTGTCTCACAGCAAGAGGTTTACCTGTTCGATTCTCAGCTGGAGTGTGGGGAGTGCCTTTTGTGTGGAGTCTGCATGTCTCTCTGTGGTTGGGTGGGTGTTAGAAAGACATGCGTAAAGTAAATTTGTGTGCCTTTGTTGAAGGTTGAACGTCGAGCTGGCACCTCGGTGGTTGTGAAGATCTACTGCCAATCATTGGACTGGAGTTCTGCTGTGGTGAACCCTAACTGGGAAAAGACAAATATATATAAATCTGAGTTGACTGAAGTTTGTTGACTCCACCTTTGGTTCACATCATTTAGCTGACAAAATTTAGTCGACTAAACAGATGGTCAACAAGTGTGCAAGATCGCACAATTCTTGGGGTAGGGAAATATGCCTTTTCCCCTAGAGTGCTCAGTCTTGGAGTTACTATATAGAATTAGCAGAGGGTATTGAGGGTGCAGCCCCCCCTCCCCACATGTGAATGCAGTAGAGTGATGTTTTAATATAATTATTTTTTTTTCATTTGAATTTTGCATTCACTGAGACTGTCGATTGGTGCATGCATAATAGAGTGTCGCCATTTGCAACGTTGACTTTTTTTGTTGACTTTGTAAACGTCAATATTTGGGGATTTTGTTTAATTTCAGTACATACGCATCAGTTTATTTGAACCTTCTCACCCAGTAAATGTTAGAAGAAAAATTCAGACGAGTCACATCTTCCTCAGGTGATGACAAATTTCTTTATTAGCAGCTAACCAGATTACACAGCATGTTGGCCAAGATGATCTCCTCCTCTGGTCAACTTGTTTACTGACATCAACTTTTATACTGCAAGCAAAACAACTTTTTGTTACATTTCTGACCGTTGACAGTTGGCTATGGAAAATTCCTGTGATAAACATGTTTACTACAAATCACCTCAAACCAACAGTTAGTATAGAATGTTCAAGAAGCACAGAATGTTTAGTTCAACAATGGTAGCTCAAATTTTCCAGGACACACAGCCTGCTTCAGTAAATTAACTCTTAGTTGGCCGTGCGTCCTTATCCCAGGATTCACTAAGCTATAACCAAGTCTCTTTATTCTGAAAAGCAGAAAACAGTTATTATTCAGGTTTATAAGCAATGCTGCATTTTGTTCACAGATGAGGCCCATCTTTGATAGGCATATCCCAACAAATAACATGTTCACTTTGCAAGAAGAGGAAAAAGACAAATAACAGTCTGTTTTAAAAACTTTTCTCTTAACATTTCCCCCCTGAAAACACTTTTTATTTGTCTTTTTATTTCAGCAATATATGGTAAAAACTAAGTTTTTCTTTGCATACATTACTTCATTAGCAAGACAAACTTTTTAAACTTCAAAAACATTTGCAAAAAGTCACATTTCAATGTATTCACTTTCACCAGTCTGTTGCAATTGCTGGTACATCGTCTTCGTAACAGCAGTATCAACCAGTCTTTGTAGAAGACCTCTGATACAGGGTATACAACAGCAACCACATACCACCACGATAGCCACAGCGACTCCAACGGACACCAGGAAACTGCTGATGAGATGACTCCATTTTCCAAACCACGCTTGTAGAAAGTCTGTAAAGGGATTATTTACCCCAGAGTTCTCTGCCAATTCTTCGGACAACATTTCCAAACCTTTCAAAGCTTGAGTGATACTTCCATCAGGTGCAGTGTTGATTGGAATGTACGTACAACAGAAAGTCCCAAACATCCTGCAAACTCCTCCTTCTTTGGCCAGGAGCATATCCAATGCAATTCGATTCTGCCATGCCACCTGCAAAGTGGCCTCTAGTTGTTCAGCAATTCCTTTCAATGCATCTTTGGTATAGTTCACAAAATGCTGCTGGTTATAGTAAATGTAGTTGATCCAGTCCACATTCTTATTAGGTTGAATCCAGACAAAGATGGATGTAAAACCAGCTGCTATTTGATTTATTGATTTGTATTCATCAGGTACGCCTCTTGGTAAGCAAATGCTATCGATGTAGACACCGTTATCGAAGGATTGCTTCAGTGCCTCTCTTTTTCTCCTACTCAACCACTTCGGCTTTATTTCAGGTTCTCTTACAAAACTGCTTGCTGGAACTGGGAAAATGTAGAATGGCAGAATTAACTTTACAAGTGCACAAGTTCCCTTCCAGGGAATCGTAAGCCTTGATCTGAGTTTGTTGTCTCCACATAACCACCATACGTCTGCTAAACTGTGAGTTTGGTTCTCCAGAAATGGATTTTCATTGCCATTCACAGTAACATTGCAATAGTTCTGTCCCATATTGCCATAATTCTTCCCTGTGCCATCTCTGGAAATGCACATATACGAACCTGGATAGGAAATCGCTGCAGGTGGTTTCTCAACTTTGCTTATGACTGGAAAACGCTGAGTTTCATTTTTGCATTTATCTTCAGTTTTGTTGAAGAATAATTTTAACAGACACGTTAGGTTACTTTCATCTCACATCAATGGGACTGTCGCTAGTTGCTGTTTACCTTCAGCACAAGAAACACAGTTCTCACGATGTGCCTCTCGGGTACTATATCTAACCCAAGATAACCATTCATTATGGTGTACGAATCCAGTCTTGAGTAACAATTGCTCTTCTGTGAAGACAAAATCTGTTTTACTTGTAGAATTTTTAAGGCTTTGTACTTTACGTTGGAGGGTCCCCAAAGGATCAGTTCCAATTGGAAAAGACACTCCGATTCCATAAACTCCTGAATCACTTTCTTGTGGTGACACAATGGTTATAGTAATTACTTCGGTACCTTGGAAATGCACAATTTTTATTCTTTGTTGCCTGCTTTTTTTTTCTCTGGTATCACTGCACCACTTGTTTCCCATCCATTCACATCTGTTGACCGCCAAACATTTGACCAGGACGTACAGTCTCTATTGCACAAATATTTTGCACGAGTCAGGAAATCATCATTGTTCCATTCAGAACAGTCCAAAATTCCTTCACAACGTTTCACCTTAAACACAGTAGTAACACCTGTTTGCGCTTGCAGCACCACCATTCCTTTTTCTCTTGCAACTGTTCCTTCTCACATGGACATATTTACTTTCGCCACCAAAATCTTCATCATGTAACAGTTCAAGTACCAGTTGAACATGGCCATCCTCCCTAAGGACTACCTCGCGCCGTTGGTTTCTTCACTGGGTTTGAGACGAACTAACCCCTATTGGGCTAATCTCCCTTTGTAGCCAGACTTTGCACTCAGAGGTCTGGTGGAGTTTGACCAATATCAATGGCAGAAGGAAAAGTCTTGAGTTTTTTACAGTGGGTGATATGAATCCACGAAGTCCTCTCAGCGATCTTTACAGCTGTAGGTGTCGAGATAAGTACTTGGTATGGGCCTTCCCACCTGGGGGATGACCAATTCTTTCTCTTCACAATTTGGATCCACACCCAGTCCCTGGGTGCCACGCTTAACAAGGCTTCATTTCTGGAATCTGCAAAGGAGTCATTGGTTACAAGAGACTTGACATTTAGCAGCTTCTTCATATAATCCGCTAGATCCTCACCCCCCTCACGTTCCGCTGGCAACAATCCTTGCCATTGCGGGACGTAATATGGTCTCCCAAACAAAAGTTCAAATGGTGTAAGTCCTTTGTAGGAGGGTGAGATTTGCATATACAGGAGTGCCAAAGGAAGGCACGCAGTCCATGATCTATGTGTTTCTGCCATCAGTTTGCGGAGCTTACTCTTCAAGACACCGTTGTGTCTTTCCACCAGTCCAGCTGACTGGGGATGGTAAGCACAGTAGTACTTGAGATCAATTTGAAACACTTGACCCAACTTCTGAACAATCTGGTTAACAAAATGAGACCCATTATCACTGTAAATGCATCTTGGTAAACCAAATCGGGGAATTATTTCTGTAGTCAAAAGTTTTGCTACTGTTTGTGCATTCGGATGCTTCACTGGAAAAGCTTCTACCCATTTAGAAAAAGCATCAATAATGACTAAACAGAACCTTTTTCCCTCTGAGGGTGTCAATTCAATAAAGTCCATACAGAGTGTGTGGAATGGATATGGAGGGGTAGGGAATGCCTGCTGAGACTTTTTAACTCCCCCCTGAGCATGATACTTTGCACACAACAAACAAGATAAACAGAATTGCTTTGCATACGTTGAAAACCCCTTACACCAAAACACCTTAGACACTATTTGAATCATTGTGTGTACTCCTACATGGGCAGGTCCATGGCTAACCAATGCCGCATACCTAAAAAGGTTTTAGGGTAATACCATTTTGCCATCTGCCCATCCTGTTGAGTAATACCATATTTTACCCAACAACATTTTTCCTTCTGTGTTGTTAATTTTTGCATTACTTTTAGTGTCTCTAAGTCTAAGCGGTGTCCGGGCTCTAAATCATTGTCATGTAAAAGCAAATCATTTTCTTGAGCCTTTTTTGCAGCCATATCTGCAAGGGCATTTCCCCTGGAGACAGGATCTTTTCTGTTGGTATGTGCGGAACATTTACATATCGCTATCTGAAGTGGTAGTTGCACTGCATCTAACAATTGTAAAATTAAATCTCTGTGATTTATTGGTTTGCTTGTCACAGTAACCATTCCCCTATTCTTCCATTGTTGAGTGAAAACATGTACAGTGGAGAAAGCATATTGACTATCTGTATAAATTGTCACTTTTTTACCCTCCCCTAAGGTGCAAGCTCGAGTCAAAGCCACCAACTCAGCTGCTTGTGCAGAATAAATGTTTGACAATCTCTTTGCCTCCAAAACTTCAGTTTCTGTGGTGACAGCATACCCTACTAGTGTTTTTCCTACAGTGTCCTTCTTTGCTGATCTGTCTACAAACAAAATGAGATCAGAATCTACCAACGGAATATCCGTTAAATCTGGTCGGGGAAGCACTTTGTCATGAATGCTCTCTAAACAAATGTGTGGAGTACCTTCTTCTGGAGTCGGCAAAAGTGTCGCCGGATTAAGAGTAGTACATCTTTCTATGGTCATATGAGGCTGTGTCAGAAGCACTGTCATACATGACAAATGTCGACTAGGAGATAAAAAGGTTATCTTATTTTGCAAAAGTATAGTAGCAACTGAATGTGGAACCCGCAATTGTAATGGGTGGAATAAAACTAATGGTGCTGAGGCTTGTACTGCCATGGCGGCTGCCACAACAGCTTGAACACAATGCGGCAATGCCCTTGCAACAGGATCTAATCTGGAGGAGTACAAAGCTATCGGTCCCTGTTTATCCCCATGTACTTGTACCAGAACCGAAGTCATATATCCTCCCTTACAATCAACCATTTGTACAAACGGCTTAGAATAGTTCGGAAAACCCAAAACTGAGGATCCTGCTATCAATTGCTTAATTCTATTAAATGCTTGTATTGCCGTATTTGTCCACTGTATATTATTCTTAGCTGCCATGGGAGTATCATAGATCAGTGCGGTCAATGGCCCTACTTCCTCAGCATAGTTAGGGATCCAACTTCTACAAAAATTAGTCACACCTAAAAAGGACATCATCTCCCGCTTAGTCGTAGGCATAGGTGCCTCAAGAATTGCTTGTTTTCTTTTGTTCTCCAATTGTCTACCTGCCTGTCAGATTAAATAACCCAAGTACTTTACTTGTGCTTTCCACAATTGTAACTTTTCTTTATTTACCTTATGTCCTTACTCAGCTAAAAAACTAAGAAGGGCAAGGGTATCCTTTTTACAACTTTCCTGCATGGGTGAGGCCAACAAAATATCATCTACATACAACAGAACCTGGCTTCCCTCTGGGGGAACAAACTGAGCTAAATTCGCAGCCATTTCTTGTGCGAATATTGTCGGACTCTCACAATAGCCCTGTGGCAATCTGGTGTAGGTGTACCTTTTACCTTGATAAGTGAATGCAAACCAAAATCTACTCTCCTTATGTAGTGGTATGGAGAAAAAGGCATTGCTTATATCTATGACAAAAAAATATCTGTGCTGAGGTAGTAAATCATTAAGTAGTGTATAGGGGTCAGGGGCCACCAGTGCTCTTGGGATCACAGCTGAATTAACTGCTTGTAAATCCTGAACCAACCTCCATGACCCATCCGGTTTCTTTACAGGAAACAACGGAATATTGCAGGGTGAATCTGGGCATTCAACAAGAATCCTACCTGTTTTAGCTGCTCAATGACTGGCTTAATTCCTTCCTCTGCTTGTTTACTTAGCGGGTATTGGTGCTTACGAGGTCTAAAACCTGACTTTGGAGTTATACAAACTTCACCTGCTGTTTTCATCAGTCTTACATCCCCTTTACCTTTTGACCATAAACCTACAGGTAAGGCGCTTAACGCACTATCTTCCTCTTGAGTTAGAAGGATTTGTCATGCCAATTCTGTTTTGTCATCCCTGAAGTGCACACTTGGTTGTGCCCAAGTCATCCAATTTAATCTTTGTACCTGGATCTGTTGATCCTTCAACTGACTTTCGGACATTGTGTCCCAATTCGTTACCTTTTTTGCCAAATCTACCCAATGTGTCCCCACTGCTTTAGTAATTGAAATATGTGGGCTATAACCTGAGCGATATAAAGAACTCATTTCCTTGGTCAAAGTACAGGTCACTACTGTATTACCTTGCTTATCCCAAAACATATCATTCAAAATTATCCTTGCACGTTTGTGCTTAAAGAATTATTTTTCAAATTCTTTATCCGGACCAGGGACCTTTCTATAGAACATTGTACAATGTAAGTGCACCGCAACCTGCGGTGACCCGCTCCTAGATTTACTTAAAGCTAGGTTGATCAAATCTGTATCAACCCTCCCTGACCCGTTTGAAATCAAGTCCTGGCTATACCAGTAAAACAAGTCTTGTACTCCCTGTACCACCAAGCCATCCGCTAACCTTTTCGCCTCAATGCCTTTAGGTGTGGGAATTGCCGCTATTCCAAACAAATGCATCAAATCTCTTCCCAGCAAATTAACTGGACAAACTTTTGATATAATTACCCTACACCTAACAGTTTGGTTTGTTTGCGGATCTGTGAACAATAGAGGATGTGACAGTGGTTCCTTATAGATTTTCCCGTTTGCCACTTTCACAAGGACAAACTCATCTGTTTTGCAGTTCGGAGGCAGAACTGCTGGACCCAAAAGTGTACACGATGCACCTGAATCACATAAAAACTCCACTTTCTGTCCCTCAACCAAAAACTCTATCATGGGTTTTTGATCTAGATGCATAGCAATACCCAAATTTGCCAGGTTTATGACTTCACAGTCACAATCCTGCCCTTCCTTATGTGTGTTCTGACATTCATCGCAGAGAGTGTCTGCCTCATCATCATCACAATCATTTTCACTTTCTTCTTCTCTACAATAATCACAGTAATGAATTTGGCACCTTCCTTTACTATCATATAGTCATGCAGAGCCCTTGTTCGTAAGTTGTGGGGGATGTTGCCACTCTTCACAGTCGGCAGTGAAGTGCCCACATCTACTGCACTTAAAACATTCTCCACGTTTAACCTTCCCTCATATTCCTCTGAATTTCCACCTGGTTCATTTAACGTGTCCCATTTTGGGCCCCCACATTTTTTTACGCCACCACGGCGCCCTTGCCCCCTTTGGTCCTGTACCAAGAATATACCACCATCATCCCCTACTGCTAACACTTGTACTTTCTTTTTCTTTTTTAAATTGAAATGTTGCTCAGAATGCTGTGCATATTCAAACAAAGGTTGCAGTCTACATGTTCTATGATCTACCATATGCTTAGTTATAAAACTACTTATTGAAGCCCTACAACCCTTAAGAAAAGCATTTTTCAATTGCTGTTCATACGGACTATCATTGGTCTGATCCTGCGGAATCATCATTCCACAATGGTTATTGAACACTTCTGTCAATCTTACAATATAGTGATCTACAGATTCATCATCATTTTGGATGCACTGATTTATTACTGTCCAATCTGCTCTTGGACGCCACTTATCAGAAATTCTCTTTAACAGATCAATGACTCGCGTGTCTAACACCCCAGAATTATGCTTTAATGTAGTGCCATCATCTGCCTTACATGTCCAAGTACCACAAACTAAATGCCAATCTGGACCCAGGATTTGTCGCACTACTTGTTCTACTTCTAAACCATTTAGATGATAACTTAAATGCATACCAACTATGTCCTCAGAAAACTTTTGAAAATTAACTTTGGGATGAGGAATACCATCTGTAGCTCGTTTTATATCCTCTCTAGCCCAGGGACAATAAACTAAAATAGTTGGCTCTTGTCCAACATCCCCTGCTTGTGGGTTTGCAACTTGTATTAAGGGAAGAGCTTCTGAGTAGTCAGAAAGTTTAATGGCCCAACGTCCTTGCCCTGCTGGTCCTGACCTTAACTGCATAGGTTGGTCTACCTGTTGCAAAGTACCCTTGCGTACTACGGGAATTTGCGGGTACATTGGAGGGGTCACAACACTTCCTTGAGCAGCCAATAACCCACCCTGCTGTACAGATCCCACATCTTCAGACTGATATTGAGGAGGTTACGCCGGTACGGCAGCAGCAATTTCTCCATACGGTGGGGCAGTTGCCTGCCTTTGTACCACACAAACTGTATGCTCATCCTCCTTATCTAAAAATAAAGCTACTTTTCCACTTGGCAACAGTGGTCCCCTTTTGATTTATTTTTTTCTTTTTCCTGGCACTGTTTTTCTGTTATAGCTCGTTTATTTGCCTCTTCTAACCATTTTTGTGCTTGGGGAAATCCCAATTGTCTTTGTTTTTTAGTTCTAGTTCCCGCATCTCTTTTCAAATCTCTAACCAATTTTGCACAGGCATTCTTATTCAGGGTACCATCAAAATCATATTTCAACTTCCACTTTTTCAAAAATTTAACATTATTTTTGTTTAAACTTTTCATATACTTAGCATCAACATTTAAATAGGCATCACTGTCACACTTGCAGCAACTTGAACCCATGTTTCTCCTAGATTTCTTATTTTAGGACTGTATCAAAGTTATTTTACAGGGCTTATTATAAAATGGGGCTATCATAACAGGTGATCCTAACAAAATAATCTTAACAAGTAATCCTACCCACCCTCAACTAAAAATAAAACCCTTGTCGACAAGGTTAAATTAAATTAAAAGAAAATTTAGTTTTCATCTTACCTGAACCAGATGAGACTCCATTTCCCCTTTTCGTTCAGAAACTGTCCCTCAGATAGGGATCAGAGAGCGGCCGGCCTCCTCTCAACGACAAATCAGTCGGAGGGATTTCAGTCGAGGGAATCTTAAGATGAGAAACCCTCACCTGCACAGGTTTTTCGGTCTCTCTGTCAGTCTGATCCGTATCTCCATAGAGGTTTCCAGTCCGAAGGACCAAAATATCAGAAGAAAAATTCAGACGAGTCACATCTGCCTCGGGTGATGAAAAATTTCTTTATTAGCAGCTAACCAGATTACACAGCATGTTGGCCAAGATGATCTCCTCCTCTGGTCAACTTGTTTACTGACATCAACTTTTATACTGCAAGCAAAAAACTTTTTGTTACATTTCTGACCGTTGACAGTTGGCTATGGAAAATTCCTGTGGTAAATATGTTTACTACAAATCACCTCAAACCAACAGTTAGCATAGAATGTTCAAGAAGCACAGAATGTTTAGTTCAACAATGGTAGCTCAAATTTTCTAGGACACACAGCCTGCTTCAGTAAATTAACTCTTACTCAGCCGTGCGTCCTTATCCCAGGCTTCACTAAGCTATAACCAAGTCTCTTTATTCTGAAAAGCAGAAAACAGTTATTATGCAGGTTTATAAGCAATGCTGCATTTTGTTCACAGATGAGGCCCATCTTTGATAGGCATATCCCAACAAATAACATGTTCACTTTGCAAGAAGAGGAAAAAGACAAATAACAGTATGTTTTAAAAACTTTTCTCTTAATAGTAAATATATTGTGTAATGTTAAAATGCATTACATAATATACATTAAAATACCCATGCACATTAAATAATAGAAGATATAATATTATATCAGCAAACACTTAATAATGTACTGCATAGATTCGGAATCACCAGATAATTTAAATGAAGCAGATTCAACCAAAGTATGCATAAATGATGTCTGTATACTGATAAAACTGTAGTAGCATTGTTAAGATCACTCTTCTAAGTACATCAAATGCTCTGAAGTAGGGAAATGTGACCTCAAGGTAAAATGTACTACATACTTCAAATACTGTTAAGCAAGGTGATGCTAACACGATACCCATACAAAAAAAAAAAAAAAAACAGAAAGCAAGGTGATGTTATTAACATTATACCTGTAAAAAAAATTGTTCTGACTTCACTCTCTTGTGTAACTCTTGGTTTTATAACTCCTTACCTTCACAGTCCTGTCCTGCATAGACACACTGTCCCTTACTCACAACACCCAATATTTTACTTACACAGAGGCATCCTTGTGGTTCTCCTGTGTTTACTCTATGCAACTCTTATTTCAGACATTTAATCTCGCATTGTACTTCTCTGCTTTTTTGCTGTTTATCCTGTATTGCAGTCCTAGCTGCAGTAGCATTGTCGCCTCACAGTAAGACGCTGTCCGGTTGGATTCTCAGCAAGAGCGTCTTCTGCGTGGAGACAAGCGTGAATGGGCGTACCTTCGTTGAAGGTTGTGCGTCAGGGCTGGTAACTCAGCACGTAAAAATCAACTACCAATCATTAGCAGACTGGGGTTCTGCTGTGGCGACCCCTAACCGGGAAAAGCCGAAAGACACAAACAAACATCCTGTATTGCAGTACTAATATTACTTGTTTCTCACACCCAAGCTGAACCTGAAAGTTGTCCATTTGGATCAGTAGTCTACCCTAGCTAGCAAATGAAAATAAATAAATGAACAAACACTCCTACTAATCATAAGAACTTCATGGCTATGACTCCACACAGTCTGCATAAAATGCATCCAGAGAATAATTTAAAATGAACAACTCCTAACACAAGAACACTTTTGTTATGCATAAAAAGCAAGGTGCTGTGTGATTCAGTTTTTTTTTCTAGCAATGCACATGTTTAGTGTCAGGAAAGAAATATAGTATATCATGCCAGAACATGAATTTAAAAAATGCAACAAATGTTTAGGTTGAATGATCAAATTATACAATGGATATATGGCTGTATGAGGAACATATCCTATAACTGTAATTACATTCAGATAAGCATCATACCGTAGAAGAATCAGCTGTCATAATGCACAAAGAAATTAAATGGCACAATGTCCCTCTCGGTGTTCATTGACTTAGGCCCCACAGAACAAAGACATAATCATTAGGGCATCCTTTACTTCCTTTCAGCAATATGTTATGCTCATATCAAATGCTTAATTCATTTTTAAGACAATTACCTTATATGTTTGTTGACAGTTATGTTCCACCCTTATGAATAGCGATTTGGGATTCCAAGATGGCTGCCGGCTAGACTAGTCCCTATTCACTGTGCTCCTCACTGTTATGTGACAACCGGTTATTTTTTACAACTTTGGAGTAATATTTTTCCTCAGTTTTTTTTGTAAAAAGTTCCTCTGAAACTATTCCTGTGTACAAGGATTATTTATTTTCTTGAAATATTCAGCTTTTGAATTATTTTACCTCAGAACAGTTTTGGCTTCAACAGATTTTGGGCACATGCACCTTGGAGGCTCATCTCAGAATCAGTTATCCTGTCTTCACACCTCTACTCTGGGCATGGCTGGCAACTCTGATACCATGGAGATGCAGACAACCAAGGCCAAATTCTCTTCTATGCTTTCACCAGAGAAGGATACTAGTTCAAAAAGACTAAGAACCACTAAACAATCTTCTGAGAACATTAAAGTAAGTACTAAATACAAAAATGACTCTAATTTCCATTTAGATGAATTAAAGATGACATTACAACCTATTTAAACTGCTATTCAAAGTTTCTCTGAACAATTCACTGATTTTGGTAAAACTTTAAAACAAATAAGTGAAAGAATGGACATTATTGAAAGTAAAAATATAGCCTTAGAAATAAGAGCGGACTCAGTTGAAAGAGATATAAAAGCTAAAGATAAACTTATTACAGAAATTCAAGCTAAATTACTGGACTTAGAAGCTAGGAGCCACAGAAATAATATTATAATTAGAGGATTACCAGAGTCTTATGAATATCAAAATTTATTATCAGTGACTAAGCAAATATTTGAGTCATTACTAAACTGTGAGGAAACTTCAAAAACTGTAATTATAGAAAGAGCGCACAGAGCCTTGCGTGCCAGGCAGGATTCCTCTTCTCCTCGGATCATCTACACCAAATTACTCAATTTTCAAGATACTCATCATATTTTAGAAGCAGCTAAAAGCAAAAAACAATTTGTCTGGAATAATCATAAATTGTCATTTTCACAGGATTTGCCTCCACAAATAAAAATGAACAGACAAAAACTTTCACCATACTGTGCAGATCTCATAAAAAGAGGAATAAGGTTCCGTATGCACTATCCTAACACTCTCTTTTTTAGTTGTAATGACAGAAGATTTATGGTCACAGACTCTAAAGAAGCCAAAGACACTTTCCTAAAAGTATTCAAGACTCTTCCTGAATCAGTCTCAGTCTCATAATAATACATCTCCTAACTAGTTGTAACTGCTGTTATGGTTTGGTCAGTATTCTTTCATTTATTAACATGTTCTTTTAATAGTTACTGAAATGAAGCCTGATCTTAAAAGACAGCAATATCAAGCTGGTTACATATTATGTTTTATCTGCCTTTATTGTCATTTAGCGCTGTAACCAACTTAGAATATTGGTATTTCCATAAACCTTAAGTTAACAGTATGTGTGAGAAATCAGCATAAAATGTTATGTATAGTGCCATTGCTTTAAACAACAAAGCGTTAAAAAACATATTGGAGGGAAATTTTCAGGGTCTCGAGCCATTGCAGAGTTACCATAGTATTCAGTTTTTCTTGGATTACTTCTCCGGAATATGCACAGACCCTTTCTGGGTCTTCATGGCTTCAGGATGACGTCAGTCTCCTAAAGTGAACAGTGAACCTCTCTGTGTTTCAGCTACAAGAGGTTAGTGGTTTTGTTTCAGCTGTGTGCTTCACGATTGTGATGTGTTTTGACATCTGAAATGGAATGCGACTCCTCACTTCAGGGCTATTTTCAGTGTTTTCCCATAGCTGAAACCAACAGAAAGAGTCAATCATCTATGTCTGCTATTCATCATAGCAGTTTCTTTGCTTGCAAGTGGAATAATAAATAAATGTCGGGTCAGCAGCTTTGCGTACTGCGAAGAGATTATCAAGGCTCTTGCAGTTACCGGCTTGGATGCGGAAGTAATGCCTCTTCGAATGAAGGAACAGGACTTTAATGCTAGTTACTTCGGTTTATAGGACTCTCTCTAAACCGAGAGGTATTGACAATTATTCTAAAAGTGTCATACTTTGTTGTTCCTTTTCTGTTTGGAAAAGACGTTTCTCTCAATATGAAGATTTGGTAAATAGTCACATATAAGTATATTGTAAATAGAAATGTTATGTTTTGTACGATGAGATAGAGAGGTGGTTGCAGCATATGGAGGATTTTGAGGTGATTTTTATATTGATTTTAAAAGTTCAGTTATTTAAATATAAACATACATTACTGTTTTTTAAGATTGAAAATAGTTTAGTTAATATGTTAAAGCTTTATAAGGGTTTGTTTTTGCATGACTGTTAGTGGTAATATGCAACCCCTTGTTAACATATGAGTACACATTTTATTTAAATTTTAAATGAAAGATTAATTAGATTAGGCTGTATATTGCCTTGATTTATATGGTTTTATATATATATTATAATAAAATGTTATGTTTATTAATGTTATGCATAATTAAGGTTATGAGTGGTGTGGTCTTGTGTTGTTGGCTGACCTATAATTAGTTTTGATGATGACCTTATTATTACTAGTAACATTATATTTTTGTGTCATATAGTTTAGTTTACATGATATGTTAGATGATTAGTTGCATTATACTGTTTTAATAGCATATAGTTATACTAAATATTCTATTTCATATGATATTATATATATTCTATACTTATACTATTTTTATGCCGCATGGATTCTGAAGTGCTGTTATGTTCTTTCACATGAACTAATTTTATAATATGTATTGAATTATTAGGTTTCATTAATTTTATTTTAGTCTCATTATTATTTCTCCAATACAATATTGTTTTTTTATCATATATTTTTATTATAAAACTTGATATATGATGTTAATTACTTCAATGCAATAATTTTCTGTCTTATAGGAGCTTGTGATTATAATTGGAATGGGGATTGAGTATGTCGGACATCTTGTGCTATGATAGTTGTGTAAATATGGTTAGTTGGGTTAACATTGTTTTAGTCCTTTTCAGGACTTTACTTAATGTTTCTTCTTTCATTATGAAGTTATTGGCAACCAAATTCATTAATTGTGTATTGGCATTATCATATCTTCCTTCTATAGATGTATTATGGTGGGTAGGCACTGGGGTAGGGAAGAAGGAAGTATGTAATTTTAAAGTTAATATTATGCTAAAGCATAGCTTACTTGAGAGTTACTGTTTAACCAAGACTAGACTAGGCCTTCTTTTAGTTGATATCATCTATTTATAAGAAAATACACTAATTTTTTTCATGCTTGCTATCAAACCTTTATTATATATATGACAAACTTAGTAATAATTGATTCCTGGAATATAAGAGGAATCCAAAATAAAGCTAAGAGATCTTTATTATTTCATCTGATGTATAAATCTCCAGCCAATATATGTTTTATTCAAGAAACACATATTCCCAGAGATGATTGTGACAAGGATAAAAATAAAAAATGGATAAAAAAAAATTGCCTCTGGGGACACTCCAAATTCTAGGGGGGTAGCTATTATTATTAAACAAAAATTTCAAGGCATTGTTATTGATGAAAAACATGATAAGGAGGGGAGATGGTGCCTTTTTACTGCTACCATACATAATCTTGATAAACCTCTTCTGGTACTTAATTTATATGGTCCTTGTAGCCAACAGCATTTTTTTATTCTACAGATTTATAATATACTTTCTTCTTACAAAGATCATTATGTCATAGTAGGGGGGGATTGGAATGCAGTAATAAACCCAGACATTGATCGCACTAGTTGTCCCACTTCCTATAATAAACAAGCATCTCTTGCTCTCGAAGATTTAATTTTGGACTATAATCTAATTGACCCGTTACATCTTATAGAATACTCAAACAAAAAAGATATATACACTTATTACTCAAAATGTTATCATTCATGGTCAAGATTAGATTTTTTTCTTATATCTAATATTCTTTCAAATTGTTTATTGGACTTCATTGTTGAACCCAGATTTCTCTCAGATCATTCTAGAATTTTACTAAAATTAAATATAACTTTTAGAGCTGAAAATGTATCCAAACAAAACAATTGGACAATGAATAACAACTTACTCCTAAACAAAGATATTTGCAAATTATGTACAGAAACAATTCAGGATATGAAAAACAAATTAGATTCAACTGATATTCCTTACGATATACAGTGGGCTGTTTGTAAGGTGAGGTTAAGAGGAATGTTTATTAGTAAGGCTGCATATCTTAAAAAGCACTTTAATGAGAAAGAAAGAGTCCTTAAATTAAAAATTCAATCTCTTGAAAACCAATATAGATTTAACCCTGATCCAGTGTTTGAAAAGCTTATTATAGATTGTCAAAAAGAACTTATTTTACTCCATCAAAATAATTTAACAATATTAGAGCAAAGATTATTAGCTACGTACTCTGAATGGGCTCAAGTACCTTCTAGGACCTTGGCTAGAATAATTAAAAATAATTTTGAGAGGCCTAAAATATCATCCCTACAATATAAAAACAAATGATATAATACGGACAAGGATATTTTGAATCTATTTACAATACTTTATAAAGAGATATATTCTAAATCTTCGAATTCTATGGTGAATAGCTATATAAACAGCTTTCTAAGCTCTTTAATATTTCCTAGGTTAAATGTAAATCAACAAAACTTTCTCTCAGCTCCTCTTACTCTCCAAGAGATTTCTGAGTCAATCGATAGACTTAAACCTGGTAAATCTCCTGGACCTGATGGTGTCACACCGGAATTCTTTAAATCCTTTAAGTCAGTAATTGCTCCTTTTCTTCTAAAAGTGTATAATTACATAAAAACTAAAGACATAGCTGATCTTCATTGGAACACCTCTAAAACTATACTAATTCTGAAAAATAATAAGGAGAAGACAGACCCTTGCAATTATAGGCCCATTTCATTAATCAATTTAGATATCAAGAGTTTATCATCTATTCTTGCCAATAGACTGAAGCAGGTTCTAACTTCAATAATATCCCCAGGCCAAACAGGATTTAAGTCTCAAAGACATGTATGGGACAACACCCTGACTTTGGAATCTATTATTCATCTTACAAAAAGTGACAAAAACCCAATGTATGCATTGATTCTGGATGCATCAAATGCTTTTGATAGAGTGTGTTGGGATTTTTTATTTCAGACCATGTCCTGTTTCAATATTCCCATCTCTTTTATAAATTTAATAAAAACTCTTTATAAAGAAACTTTTACTAGACTTCACATTAATGGTTCCACATCATCCCCTATAAAGATTACAATGGGTACGAGACAGGGTTGTCCTTTGTCTCCTTTTCTTTTTAATCTATATTTAGAACCATTATTATTATATATATCTCAAAACACTTTTCATAGAATTCCTAGGATTCTCATTACTAATTTAATTTTCTCTGCTTTTGCTGATGATTTAGTCTTATATTTTCAAACTCCTATCACAGATCTTAATAAAATAATTAACTCTATTGAACATTTTTGTCTCGCTTCAAATTATCTCATAAATCCTCTGAAAACTCACATTCTTCCTTTAAATCATTTGGTACATAAATCTTACTTATTTTCCGATTTCAGGTTTCAAATTACTTTTGGAGTGAAATATTTGGGTATACATATGGAACATAATAATCATTCTTCATTTCAAAATAACTTGCATAAAGTTTGGATATCAATAATGTCTGATATGCGTAGATGGGAACATATGAATTTATCACTTTTATCTAAAGCTGCAATAATCAAAATGAACATTCTTCCCAAATTTCTATATCAATTTAATTCTTCAGATCAGATAATTCCAAAATCATTCTTTGACAAAATTAATAAAGAATTAGCTAAATTTTTGTGGTTCCCTAAATCTGTTAGGGTTTCTTACTCTAGATTATCAATCCTTAAAGATAGGGGTGGTTTGGGATTACCAAATTTTTATCTTTATTATTTAATTGTTTCAGCAAACAAACTTTGGTCCATTTCTAAAATGAGTAATATTAAACTTATTCAATCTTCGAATTGGGTTAAGTTATGGTATCAGTACATTTTATCTAAAAACATGAACACTGTGGCCATTCCATTCTTATCTATAGAAATTCTGAACACTAAAAATTTCTAACTTCCTTAAACAAAAGATCAAAGCATTTCAAGAGTTATTAAAACTTATTAATCTTGATAAGATTTTCCTACTACTTCAACCACTTCATCTGAATCCCAACATATTGTTAGATAAGTCACCATTCAATCTAACAAATTATCCCCTTATAAAGTATATGAATGTTTGGGATCTATTGAAGTATAAAGAATTGACCATGGCAAACCTTCGTAACATTTTGAAAGTTAATTGTAAGTATACTATAGTTTTAAGGCAATTAAGAGGGGTGATTATGAGTAAGTGGGATCTCATAAAACCAACAGAGCAAGATCTTAAAAATCTAGACATGATAATTAGAACACTATCATCACCTGTGAAAATGTTATCAAACTCTTACAACTTGATAAATAAATTAATACAAAGCTCGAGCTGTCTTTTTTCAGATGTATGGGTGAAACATAATTCTCAAATAACTGAGAATCAAAAACTTTGGGCCATTAAAGATACTCTGGAATACTCCCCATTTAAGAAATTGATTTATACACAATTAATGATTCATAATAATGCTTATCATACTCCTGATAAAATAAATACATTTAATGGTAGTAAATCTCCTTCTTGCACATGTTGTTCTTTTCCCCGAGCTGACCTTTTACACATTCTTTGGTATTGTCATTTTTCACATAAACTCTGGACTTCTTTGAAAGTAAGATTACAGAAAATGGGTTATCATAAATCCACTTTGTCTTGGGAAATTGCCATACTTCATTTACCTGTAGTACATCTTTCCAAAATGGATGCTCATGTGTTGATATTTATTTGCTCTCTTGATAAACTTTACATTACACAAAATTGGCTTGACTGTACTAAATTAAATTGGGATACTTTTAGAAAAATGGCTTACTTATACATTGCTGCCCAAAAAAATATGATAAAAAGTCCAAAAAAAATGGCTTTAAAAAACAAAGTATTAATGAAGGTCCTGAGTATTATCAATATTTAATAACTTTTAAAGTTTTTCTGGTATTGGTACAATAATTTATAATCCATTTACTCTCATATGTCAATTTTTACGGATGTCTTTAATTTGAATTTTTTGCATTTGTTTACTGGTTGCCTATTGTATATAATGTATATATTGATGTATGTTATTTTTCTTATCATAATGAGTTGCAATCTACTTTCACAAGATGTAAATCTTGATTCAACTCCTAGAAAGTCTTTATTTACAATGTATGATGTTGTTATGTTAATTTTTATAAATCAATAAAAAGATTTTTGAGAAAAAAAAAATAGCGATTTCAGTTTCCATTTCTTGCAACGGCCTTGTATAATGCTGTATATGTCGCTGATTGCTGGAAAATAAGATAAAATGTTTCTAATAGTGGTGCTATGGAGCTTTTCTCAACAGGCTGATTCTCGGTTGGTGTGCTATCTATGCGAAGTGTGCATTTCCTCCCTGTCTCTGCATAGATCTTTACTACATACTCTAACTTCCTTCCACATGCCGAAGACATAATGTAGGCAAAATGGCAATCCTCCAAACTGCGCCTCATTTGTGATTGCCATGTGTGTGTGTGTGTGTGTGTGTGTGTGTGTGTGTGTGTAGATATATATATATATATATATATATATATATATATATATATATATATATATTTATATATGCAATCTGTGAGAAAGTGGTACAGTATCTAAGGCAGTTTTCTGCCTTGAGTGCAACTGGTGCCAGAATAGGATCCCGCTCCTCCTTGTCCCTGTACCGAATACAAAAGGGGTATCAAATTATTACTGAATGTTCCTGGTGTTACATGTAACAAATCAGGAGCCTGAAAATAAAAATCCTATAAAAGGAATAAGAGGTTTATTTCAACAACTGCCTGAGATTACATAACTACAAACATTATTGTGCTGCATTTCCAGAAGGGTAAAGGATTTGCACCTAGCTGGTAAGTTAGTGTAGAAGTGGGAACATCAGATGTCATAATAGCTCGATATACCTGGTATACTGGCATGGAAGTGTACCTTTATCAGCATTTACTATAGATGGCCATTCTTAGAAAACATAAAGTAACTATCTCAAATTCTGAGTACAAGGGGGTAATTCAAAGTTTCAAATCTTTTGCTGAACATTCTTTTACATGACAAGAACTACCTTTTTCCTTCTCATGAGCTGAAATGGCATGAATAACAGACTTCTTTTCTTTTGGCTGTTCCCTTTAGGGGTCACCACAGCAGATCATCTGTTTCCATTTCTTCCTGTCCTCTGCATCTTGTTCTGTCACCTGCATGTCCTCTCGTACCACATCCATAAACCTTATCTTAGGCCTTTCTCTTTTCCTGTTACCTGGTAGCTTCATTCTTAGCATCTTTTTCCCAATATACTCAGCATCCCTCCTCAGTACTTCCAAACCAACGTAATCCTGTCTCTCTGGCTTTGTCTCCAAACCTTCCAACCTGGGCTGACCCTCTAATATACTTATTCCTAATCCTGTCCACCCTCATCACACACAGTGCAAATCTTAACATCTTTAACTCTGCCATATCCAGCTCTAACTCCTGGCTTTTTTGTCAGTGCCACTGTCTCCAATCCATATAACATAGCTGGTCTCACTGCCCTCTTGTAGAACTTCTCTTTCACTCATACTGGGACTCGTCTGTCACAAATCACTCCTGACACTCTTCTCCACCCACTCCATCTTGCCTGTACTCTCTTCTTCACCTCTCTTCCACACTCACTATTACTCTGAACTATTGATCCCAAGTATTTAAACTCATCCACCTTTGCTACCTCTACTCCTTGCAACCTCACCATTCCTCTATCCTCCCTCTCATTCACACACATATATTCTGTCTTAGTCCTGCTGACCTTAATTCCTCTTCTCTCTAGAGCATATCTCCATCTCTCCAGGGTCTCCTCCACCTGTTCCCTACTCTCACTACAGATCACAATGTCATCTGCAAACATCATAGTCCACGGGGACTCCTGTCTGATCTCGTCTGTCAACCTGTCCATCACCATTGCAAATAAGAAAGGACTTAGACCTGATCCTTGATTTAATCCCACCTCCACCTTAAATGCATCCGTCACTCTCACCACAGACCTCACCGCTGTCACACTACCCTCATACATATCCTGTACCACTCTTAAATACTTCTCTGACACTCCCGACTTCCTCATACAATACCACAACTCCTCTCTAGGCACCCTGTCATGCTTTCTCTAAGTCTACAAAAACGCAATGCAACTCCTTCTGACCTTCTCTGCACTTCTCCATCATCACTCTCAGAGCAAACGTTGCATCTATAGTGCTCTTTCCCAGCATGAAACCATACTGCTGATCACTAATCATCATGTCCCTTCTTAACCTAGCTTCCACTACTCTTTCCCATAACTTCATGCTGTGACTGATCAGTTTAATCCCTCTGTAGTTACTACAGCTCTGCACATCACCCTTATTCTTAAAAATCAGAACCAAACACTTTTTCTCCATTCCTCAGACATCCTCTCACTTTGCAAGATTTCATTAAAGAATCTGGTTAGAAACTCCACTGCCATTTCACCTAAACACCTCCATGCTTCCACAGGTATGTCATCTGGACCAACAGCCTTTCCATTCTTCATCCTCTTCATAGCTATCCTTACTTCCTCCTTGCTAATCGATTGCACTTCATGATTCACTATCCCCACATCATCCACTCTTCTCTCCCTCTCATTCTCTTCATTCATCAACCCCTCAAAGTACTCTTTCCATCTGCTCAACACACTCTCCTCACTTGTGAGTATGTTTCCCTCATTATCCTTTATCACCTTTACCTGCTGCACATCTTTCCTAGCTCGGTCCCTCTGTCTAGCCAATTGGTACAGGTCCTTTTCTCCCTCCTTAGTGTCTAACCTTTCATACAACTGTTCATATGCTTTATCCTTAGCCTTCCTTACCTCTCTCTTTGCCATGCACCACATTTCCTTATACTCCTGTCTACTTTATTTATTTTTATTTATTTTATTTTACATTTGTTGACCGGGCTGGTCCAGCTGGATATATTTCCTTTTTCAGTAGAGGCCCGGGGAGAAAAGCTCCACATATAAACAACCACCACCACACAAAAAATGTTTATACTAAACAAAAAGGTATTACAGTTTAAATTCTAGGAAGACTATGTGACACACTGTAATAAATACATCATTCACCTTCAGATCATTTTACAGTATGAATATGTAGTGAACCCCAAGACATTATTAGAATACATTTAAATCCTTGATTATTCTAGTTTACTCCAGACAGTTACTATTTCCAAAGGGTTAGACAGTGACAGTAGAAAAAGGAAGAGGTATAAAGAAAATGGCAGGAATACTACCTTCAGGATACATTCATAGCCAAGTAGAAAAGATATATAATCGGTGCCTAAGTAGTAGAGATAACTTATAGGTGCTACTAATTCAGAGGAGTAGACAGGAAAGAGTGGAGGAAAGTAGGAAGTCAAGAGGTGACAAAGAGAAATCCAGAGGATCAGTCTGGGTAACAGCAAGGGCATAGCCAGTGAGTTCTAAGGTGTTTCTTAAGACTTTGTTTAAAGAGACGAAGGGATGGAAGTGAGGTTAGGTCAGATGGCAGGAGGTTCCATCATTTTCCAACGGTATTTGAGAACAGTGAGTCCCCAGCTAAGTTGATAGCCTTGGTGGTGCTGACTAGAAGTTTATTGGAGGAGCGTAAGGAATCAAGATTCCTATAGGGTGCTATAAGGTTGTTGAGTATTGGTGTGTAGTTGGGTTGGTAAAAAATCTTATGAACGATGGTCAGTTGGGAAAGTATCAGAAGGTTGCTTTAGTTCCAGCCAGTCTAGTTGGTGAAAGTTAAGACAGTGGTGATTTCTATATGGGTTTCCAGTGGCAAATTAGATGGGAGTGGGCAATAGTCATTCTGGCTGTTGGACTTAAGAAAAGTTTTATCCTATATAGGGAGCCCAGTTTTTTATTAACAGATTTAATAGTGTTATTAATGTGAATGTCAAAGGTGAGGTTATTAATTGTAATTCCTAATAGTTTGGTGGAAGAGTCCAGGGATATAAGGGTGCTATTACTGGATTGAATGGAGAAATCTATGGGGGAGGACTTACTGTTTGTTGTAAACAGTAGTAGCTTGGTCTTTTTGGTATTCAAAAGAAGGCACCATTTAGAGAACCATGCCTCTACTGTATTGAAAGCTGTCTGGGTTAAAGATTGAAGTTCAGATATAGAGTTGGCAGAGCATATGATAGTAGAATCATCAGCATATTGTATACAGGTGGTTTCAGGAATGGCTATTTGAAGGTCATTGATGAATAATGAGAAAAGAAGAGGACCAAGAATGGAGCCTTGAGGGACTCCCAGGGAGATAGGAAGGTGAGAAGATAGTTGATTCTCCCAAATAACTGCTTGCTTTCTATTACTAAGGTAAGACTTGAACCAGAGAATTGATTTGGTGTCAAGAGAGAGGGATGACAGAGTGTTTATGAGTAAGCAATAGTTAACCATATCAAAGGCTTTAGACAGGTCAAGGAAGAGTGCTGATGACAGGGTGCTATTATTGCGGTTATTATTAATGGTGTTGGTGAAGGATAGGAGAGCTGAGGTGGTACTATGAAAAGGCCTGAATCCATGCTGACAGTTTGCTAGAATGTTATGTTGAAGTAAGTAGTTCATTAGCTGATGGTGAATACATTTTTACATAATCTTGGCTAATGGAGAAAGGAGAGCTATAGGCCTGTAGTTAGAATAGTCATTAGAGGTACCTCCTTTGTGTAAGGGAATAATGTGGGAGATTTTCCAGAAATCTGGAATGGTTCCTTCAGTTATGGTATGGTTTATCAAGATGGATATAGGATAGGCGACTACTTTAGCTGCTAGCTGTAGGTATTCAGATGGTAGGTTATCGGCAGAGGGGGTGCAAGGCTTAAGGTTTTTGGATGTAGGAGGTAGGGATAGGTTGTAGTTGGAATGTTGGCCGAGTATGAGGTGAGGAGTTAGGTAGATCAGAGTTGTGTGTAGCTAGTTGATTGGCTAGAGCTTGTATGGTGTTTGCGAAAAAAGTGTTAAAGGCATTGGCAGTTTGATGGGAGGTATTGTTTTCTGACCCTAGAGGGGAAGGAGTGCTAGAGTGGCCTGGACGAAGGAGGTTATTCATGCTTGCCCAGACTTTTTGTGGATTACTGTGGTGAGTTTGCTGCAGCTTGCAATAGTAGCTTTATTTGTCAGAGAGAATAGTTTTTTTTTGTAGCATTTCTCAACTGTCTAAAGGTTTGTTGATCTGGGGGATTTCTGGTTGCTCTCCACTTAGCCCAGGATTTATTTCTAAGTAATATTTTTTGTCTGGTATCTTTTGAGAGCCAGGGGGCAGGTTTGGATTTTACTCTAATAGATCGTTTAGGTGCATGCCTGTCAAGGATTGTTAAGAATTTGTTATTGAAATATATAGCAGCTTCTTCAAGAGGGAGAGTTTTTAGAGGGTTCCAGTCGCAGGCACTAAGTTCCATTTGAAATAATGCAGGCTGAAAGTTTTTCTTGGTTCGAAAAGTCCTATAGTTGGGGGCATTGATAATGTCATTCTTTTGTCTAATGATGTAAGTAAGCAAGTGATCGCTTACATCATCAGGTAAGGTCCCTACTTTATAAGTATGTTCTTGTTTATTGATTAGTATCCAATCTAGTACAGTTTCTTTATTATTTGGTTTGTTAATTCTAGTGGTGGTGGAGATAGTTTGATTAAAGCCATGCAGATTAATATGAGAAGAAGGATTATCTGTGTTTATACTATTCCAGTCAGTATTGACATCTCCTAGAATAATAGTTTCTTGTGGGACAGTAGTAGATATCCAACATAGGGTATCCTCTATTGTAGGAATGTTATTACCTGGGGGTAGGTAGACACAGATTATATAAAGTGCTTTGGTGGGATTGAGTTGAAATTTAGTGATTAAGAGTTCAACTTTACTATTTTCAGGTGGGCTATAAGGTATAGAGGAGATGTGTAGTTCATTTCTGAACAGTAAGGCTACTCCTCCTCCTTTGCATTTTACTCTGTCATGTCTCAGTATATTATACCCTGGGGGGATTATTTCATTATCCTTAGTTGTGGGTTCTAACCAGGTTTCTGTAAGACAGGGGATATCAAAGGAGTAAATATCTAGAAGGGAGTGGAGATGGGCAGCTTTGTTGTTCATACTGCGGATACTGAGATGACCTATTAGTAAGAAGTCAGAGAGACTGGTCTGGGTAGTAAGGGTGTTGGGGGAGGAGCTAAGAATAGGTGAAGTAGAGAGATTAGAAGGGCCTGGATTAGGGTGGATGTCACCATCTTTTAAGGTGGGGGATTTTAGTACAGAAAGAGGGTAAGAATTAAGGCTAGGTAGATATTTTAATTTTTTTATTGTGGGCTGGTTTAATTTCATGGGTGTAAGTTGATGATATTTAGGTAGCAAGTAACTAGAAGTGGAGGTGATATTTATTTGGGGATGGGTAAGGGCATTGCTATATATAGATGTTTGTTTAGGAGAGTAGTTGAGGTAGTAGCAATTTGCCTTATCAAAAGAGGTGAGGAGATAGGTAGTGGTGAGGATAGGTATAAGAGTGGCTGAGGGTATTACCAAGGATAGGATAGTTTTAGTTACAGTAGACACATTACTTAGTATATGTAAACAGTTTCTGCCAGGTAAGGCTAGGATATAATAGTATCAGATAAGAAGTTAAGATAGGGTAGTTGAGAAGAGTGATGCTACAAGTAGAGGAGTTTACTTTAAGTAGTATATAGATATGGTGGTGAGGTAATGAAAGAGAAATGGGAAGGATAAAGAAGTTGTATAAAGATATGGTAGAAGTGATGAAGAGCTAGTGTTGGTAAACACGTTGTTTAGTTAGTGATGAGTTAAGGTAGGGTAGTAAAGAAGAAAGATACTAAGGGTGGAGAGACAGAATGGAAGTAGTATAGGTAGGGGTTGTAAGAGATAGGGTACTGGAAAGCTACTTTCTTCATCTCTTTGACAATCCCACTTCTTCTTTGCCAACCTCTTTCTCTGTATACTCTCCTGTACTTCCTCATTCCATGGCATGAATAACAGTAATGATTGTTTTCCCCTCGCTCCTAGCACTTTTGAAGAGTTTCTGCTTCCTCTGTCCCCTTGATCCATTTGTTCCTTTCATGGGGTAGGAGTCAGGTACCTTCGATTTATTTTCCCTCCTGCCACACAGGACCAAGCCTGATGGCTCTTCAGCCTCCACCCACTTGGCCCATTTGTTCTGTGATAGCAGAAGCCAGGCATACCTCAGCTAGGTGAGAGTCCTATGGCCAATTTGTTCCTGCCTGGGATTCCCAATGAGCTTATCCACTCCCCATCAACAGACATGTGGTAGGAAGCAGGCCAAACAGACATGTGGTAGGAAGCAGGCCAACTTGCTAGTCTTGTGGGGTAGCCTACCATCTCCCCAGTGGAGCACCACTCTCAGCAAGCGACTGCACCACTGTGTGTTTCCCTCTGAGTGGAAGCATGCCTCTGTGTGCAGACTTTGCCTCAGCTTCCTGTGTGACTGCATGAGTGGAAGCATGCCTCTGTGCGCAGACTTCTCCTCAGCTACCTGTGTGACTGCATGACTTGAAGCATGCCTCTATGTGCTGACTTCTCCTCAGCTTCCTGTGTGACTGCATGAGTGGAAGCATGCCTCTGTGTGCAGACTTCTCCTCAGCTTCCTGTGTGACTGCATGAGTAGAAGCATGCCTCTGTGTGCAGACTTCTCCTCAGCTACCTGTGTGACTGCATGACTCGAAGCATGCCTCTATGTGCTGACTTCTCCTCAGCTTCCTGTGTGACTGCATGAGTGGAAGCATGCCTCTATGTGCGGTCTTCTCCTCAGCTTCCTGTGTGACTGCATGAGTAGAAGCATGCCTCTGTGTGCAGACTTCCCCTCAGCTTCCTGTGTGACTGCATGACTCAAAGCATGCCTCTATGTGCAGACTTCTCCTCAGCTTCCTGTGTGACCGCATGAGTGGAAGAATGCCTCTGTGTGCAGACTTTTCCTCAGCTTCCTGTGTGACTGCATGAGTGGAAGCATGCCTCTGTGTACAGACTTCTCCTCAGCTTCCTGTGTGACTGCACTCGGCAGTGCAGGCTTGCTAGGCTTAATCTCCATGGGGTGCAACACATAATGTTCCCAATGGGTGTCACACTTGTAGACAAAGCCACATCCCTTCCCCTATGATTGGTGATTAAGAAATGTCTCTTCATTTCCTTCTTGCCCCACCATCTCTCACAAGATGTCCAAAACACTATTCAAACTTTGGTCACCTGCAAAGTAGTCAAGGCTTTATGCCTCTACTCCATGAAACTATCTAGAAGAGAAGTACCTTTCAGCCCAAGCAACAGCCCAATGACCCATTCATTCTATTGCTAGAGGGCCTAATCAGATCATTCATTCCAGAGAGAAGAGAGTTGGAAAGTAGAAAATGGTACAGTCTACCAAACCCTGTAGACTCACCTCTTAACCCAAGCAGATCCTAACCACTGAGGCAAATCTCTTATGCTACACTACATGTTGCCCACCATGGGCATCCATGCATGCCCTCCATCCACACATGCATTTCCAACCTAGAGCAGAGTCAGCAGAGTAAACTCAGAAAGCTCAATCTCCACATGTGCAACTTCTGATTCTCCCTGTAAGTGGCAGCCAAGCAATGGGTCATAGCGCTGTTGACTGGGCTGAAAGGTACTTCTCTTCTAGACAGCTTCTCCCTTCCCCCAGGAAGGATAAGTTTGCAATGGCCTCTCAATCTCATGGCCTGTCCTTTTCAGTGTCTATGCTGCTAATCAAACACAAGTCATCTTGGTCACATTCAGGACTTCATCTCTTTACACCATGAGGGCAGTAGGATAGCATTCATGATTTTTATGGCTCAGTATGAATGCTTCTAAATATGGTAAAACTCTGGAAACTACACTGTGTTCATAGCATATTGGGGAAATATACATACATATCTACACTTTAATTAAAATAAAATCAAACTTGTACAGTAGGACAGGTGTTGTGGCTTTTTGTGGTCTAGCCATATCAAGAAAAGGAAAATAAAAATATGAAGGTGTTACTGATCAATGCTTGGAGCCTAAACAAGAAATGTAACTCCCCATAAGCCCCTTATAAGCCCTTCTCTGACTGGAGGACATTGATGTCTGTGTCACGTTTAGTCCAACTACTACATGGGAGGGGAAAAAGCTGAAGGTGTTTCAATCTATATCCAGAAGAGACTCACATCAAGGCTGGTAAAGTAACATAATGCACTAGAGCTTCTTCATGTCCAGATAGCCATCAGGTCAGTCCCATACAATATCTTTTTTTAAACACCTTTATTGAATTATCACTTGTGACATAGGCACATTTGCATTTATATAAAAGTAATCAATCTGTGTTAACAAGTTAAAATTAACAAACATTATGTTTCACATATATTGCTATATATCATATAACGTAAGCAACATTACATAAATTATTCAGTTCCTGCCCCCTTTTTTTAAACAAGAAACATCCTTATTAAACCATCACTTACAACATAGGCAACCATACATTTATATAAAAGAAAACAAACCACATTGACATATTCCTAGTTGAAAGCATTTTACATCACAAACCAAAATGACACACTCCCAGTTGCAAACATACATCACTTATACTCTTAACAACTATTACACAGCCAGGACTGCACTTTATGATACTGGTTTGTTAACAGATAACTTGTTTGACTATCTGCAAACACCATCCCCCCCACTTGCCTAAATTCTTTGGAATCCCTAAGCCACATAAAAATAGAGAAAACCCTCCTTACATGCCAGCGGTTGCAACTAGAGGGTACCTGACTGAAGCTTCTGACATCTACCTGAATTTTTTTGTTACAGCCTCTGGCTGAAAAGAACATTTCACACATAAAAGACTCTAATGATTTTTTAAGGAAAATAAAAAACTCTACAAGTGATACTGATAGCATTTTATTAACAATAGATGTTGAATCATTATATACAGTAAACTCTCAGTTAACCGGAACTCAAGCAACTATCGCTCTCAAGCAACCAGCAAAATAATATTGAAGAAATACAGTACAATTTTCATGTGTTGCACTTTCTGTTTTCCCCCTACAGAAACCTACCTTACGTTTTTAGAGTTTTAGAGTTTTAAAAAGGAAGATAGGAATAAATTCCCTCTCTCCCCAACCCGAGAACAAGTCAAACCAAACAAATAGTATAGGGTGCAGTATTAGTCAGGCCTGTTTTTAATAGTAACTTTCAAGCAACCAGAAAGTACAGTTGTCTAGCATCTACTAATCCCCATGGGTGCAGGTTAACTGACAGTTTACTATACTGTACTTTCACATAATTATTGTATTGAAACAGCGATTGATTTGTGTAGGAAAAACAACAATGGTACACCAGTACAACATGAAAGAACATGTAAACTTTTAGATATATTGCTTAGCTACAATTTTTGTTACATTTAATGGAAATTACTATAAACAAAAGACAGGTATAACCATGGAGGCAGCTATGGCCCTAGCCTAGCCAACATAACCCTAGGCAAGTAGGAGGAGGATTATGTTTTTAACAACAAAGAATATGGGTAACATATCACAGTGTATGTGTGGTTTATTGATGACATCTTTACTGTATGGAAAGGAGAAAGTGCTAAATTAGAAGATTTGATCAACTATCTGAATCAATCCACCAGCTTCCTACATTTCACCTCCTCCCACAGCCACACCTCACCAGTCTTCTTAGATATGCAGATTACTAAAGACTTGGACCAAGGTAAAATGGACACAGAACTTTACAGGAAACCTACCAGACTAAACCTCCCACTATATAATAAGAGTCTCCATCACACCACGACAAAATATAATGTTAAGTCCCAGGGCTACACGTTGGCCGGGATCACCACAAAAATGGAACCCTTCTTTAAGAAACTAAATGATCTTGAGAATGACTTTTTGGTGAGGCAATATAAAAGCAGCATGTTAAGAAGCAGTCTAGAACCTATAATTGAACTAAAAAGTACACATTCACCAGCTATTAACAGTTCTTATAGGAGAGTTTTAAAGAAACCTATGGATAACAAATCTAAAGACAGTTGTATCTTGACTTTTACTGTTGACTATTACAGTATCATTAATATTATTAGAAAGAACTTGGGTCATAATTACTGAAAGCTCGTATCTAATGGACATCCTTGGAGAAGCTCCTTCCTTTGTATATAGGAAAGACAGTAACATCAGGAGTTGGGTTGAAGATAGGCTTAGACCATTGGATACATGCACCAATAAGTGTGTAACCAACTATGTTTTTTTGTCAGCACATGCAGGAAGGAGACATGTTTTTCTGCCCTTATTTAAAGAAACTGATTAAAACCAATGCAGGAGGTGTGTAACTCAATGAATGTGGTTTACATGGAAAGCTGCAATGATTGTGAAGCATGTTATGTGGGGAAAACACTCAACAGACTTAAAAGAAGTATTCCTGGCTATCTTTCCAAATTTAGAGCTAAGTACAAGAATAATGCACTGGCTCAGCACCTGCAGCTTCACAAAAGACATACTGATTTTAAATGTTAAATTACTGATTGTGTGAACCTTTTGGAATTGGACAGAGACATCCCTAATCTTTTAGAAAAAACATGAACTACTGTGGCAGCTGAAACTGAACTCTTAAAAAATGGGGCTTAATTATGATTGCTTCATAAAAAGTATACTAGAACTCAGAAAACTGCTTCATTGTTTAAAAGATTTAAAAGTTTGATATGAGACTGATTAATGCTATTACACACTGATATTATACATGCTAATATTGTTATAAACACATATCAAACATTGTAAATATTTTACAATGAAAATAACTAACATCGGTACTGTTTTCTGATACTTTTACTCATTTAAACTAAGTGCTTTCTTAATTAGATGCCGCACTTGAACAGATCCCCAGGGACATAATGCTTTATTTCTAAAAATGTTCACTATTTATTTGTAACATTTTTCACTGTGTTTCCACCTTAGCAATTATAGCTATGGTTTCAGCCTACTTAGGTGTTAATATTATGATATTTTTTTACACATAGACCTGATGAAGTATTTATTTGGTATGAAAGTGATCTATATTAAAATTTTTCAGTTTATAAATTATTAATATTTATTCTGACAGATGTTTAGTGGTAGATCTTTTTGTTAGTCAATTAGTAATTTTGTTAGTGAGTTGGTTTCTTAATTAATAAAGTCTGGATTAGTAGGCTAGCCTTAATAAGCTGCTCTTATATTATATATTTTAATTTGCCTCTACCTTTTAAGTTTCAGTTCTAAGGTAGCACAGTCTCAGTTTATACTATGGTGTTAAGGGAAAGGGGGACTTGGTTAAAGGAATGGGTTTAATGCTTTTATTGCTATTTACAGAACCACCGTCTATAACCACTCCCTTGTTCCAAATAACTTGATTATATATAACTAATGAATGTCTTTAATGCTTTTCATTATTACTCAACTAGGATCACTTGTTTGTGTGTTTCAGTAAAGGATTTTCCATTTTAACTCAACTGTGGACTGCCTGCTTATTATTTTGTACTACTTATTTTTAAAGTTCAAAATGTATTAGTGAACTGGGTGCATAACATTTTTCAAGGATTGAATGTCACACCATCCACACTGCAAAGTTTCTGCTTGGTATGAATATAATTAAAAAAATGAAAGCTAGAAAGAATGAAAGACTAAAAAATACCTATCAGTGTCTTAGTTCTTGTATACTTAGAAAATTGCTAGAATGCTGTCTTGTTTTCCATTGGCATGCATATTCTGAATATAACATTTAAAACTCAAATGTCTGTCATACTTGAGTGACTGCAATCAGTGATTTGCCAAACGATCACAAATTTTATGATTAACCAAACATATGAGGCAAACTCAGGAGCATTCTCTAGTATCTGGATAGCTGCGAGCTACAGCTTTGTTTCACATAAATAGAAGGACACAAGTATTCTGCCTTGTTTCACACAAATGCATACTATTCCTGCAAAGCCAAATAGTTAACTACGGAGATAATAAGAGTTTAAGTTACTTTCACCCACAAACAACTTCCACCCTCCCTACTGAACAGTTGAAGCCACCTTACTATATCCACTCCACCTGACTGTGATAATAATACTAATAATAATACAAAGAGAAGCAGAAACACTTGTGACCTCTTAATGTAAGAATCCAGGGCACAGCCAAAAGTAAAGAAGGACAAGAGTTTGATTTCATATACTATGAACGTTGCTAGAATTATAGGTTTTACATTTCCATTGTTCAATCCCTATGTCGTGTTGAAATGAGGGAAGTGATTTATAGGGGTCTTCTGTTACCTATCCTTTTACCCTAGTTTTGATCCATGTGATAGTTTTCAGTTATAAGTGCATGACATATACAGTCCTCAATGATTTGCCCTCAAAAACCATTTTATGAAAAATCAAACATATAAGGTAAAATTGGTAACATTGTGTAAAATCAGGAACAGTTTACTTTACATTCCTGCAACCTAAGACCTTCCCAATTTGAAGGCACCATCACTCAAAGCTCCATAGCAATGCACATCTCTGTAGATTTTTCTCAGGCTTTCAGGGTCATGGCAGGGCATACCCTGTACTTGTGCATACAGTAGATTCAGTCACCTGAGTATATTCAGTCACCTGAGTATAAATACTCATGATGAAATTCAGCAATCAAACAACTAAAATAAGATAGCAGTGCTAAATGTAACACCCAGAAGCCATGGTATGTACTGCTGAAGTGGGTCCCCATGTAGTCATGGGTCCTAGGAGGCCATCTGAATTGTCCTTATTATAATTTACCATTTTTTTTTTTTACTTTTACTGAAGCTTTCCTAACCATCTTCTCTGTAAATTAGTCACATTTAATGTGGCCATTGTGGTTTCAACATGAACTTGACAATGTAGGTAGATGATTTTCTAATATTACTATCAGGCACACACAATTTGTCAAGCCAAGAGGATAAGTTACAAGGCGTGTTTTACCAGACTTTGGAAATGGCTTTCATAAAACAATCTAACAATCAATCCAAAAAATGAAAACAGCAGTAATGACCTTTGAAACTGTTGAAAGGCTAACAGATACTTCTCCTATCTGTCAAAAAGATCATCCAAACCACAAAATTAGTCAACTTAACCAGAAAACATCTGGTTCTGTCGTCATGTCCCACTATCCATCTTTTTAAAGAACCACATAGAAATGTCAGATCATAAAACCTCTTACAGCTAAAGCTGAGTTTGGTGCCAGAGCAGAGACAACTGACTTTTTTATTTTATTTTATTTTATGGATTTATATATATATATATATATATATATATATATATATATATATATATATACTTTGTTAAGCAGGCTACTCCCGCTAAACCAATGGCTAAATCTGGCCAGGGCAAAGAGAAGCTCCCCTACTCTATCAATAGGTACCATGCAATCTTTTTCATCCACCTGAACTACCAGCAATTCAGACAGATAGGGCATTGGTTTAATGTCATGTCAGAAGGATGGCACACTCAGGAATGCAACCCCACCCCCCATGCTGCACTGCAACATCAGTACTGGCAAATGAATTCATCTAAATGATGTGGAAATAGAACCCACACAAGTAGCAAAGGTGAGAGTACTACCTGATGGGCTACTGTGACTGATTTTCTTTCTTCTTTTTTTCCCCATAATGTTGACATCTTCTACCTGATGGGGTACTGTGACTGATTTTTTTTTTCCCCATAATGTTGACATCTTTGTAAAGCAATTTTTTTTTTACTCAAAGAAATTGTATTGATCTTTTAAAATGAAAAAAAATATATCAGGTAATACATTTTTCATTAATACAATAATATATAATAATATTAATAATAATGATAATAATAATAAATAACGCAATTACATATAAGGTTGTAAAGCAATATCCGAGTTCTATTTAACCTGCAGAATGTATGATTCCTGTATCATAAACATGCATGTAACCTTGCAACCTTCCTCTGTGAACAGAGAAAGAGGAAGGGGCAAAAAAAATGTATGAAACTTGTATTTGAAATGTACAGTGCAATGTTCCTTAGTTTCTCAGGAAAGACTTAATTGCTGATATTTAATTAAGTTACTAACAGTTTTGGAGTAAGAAAAATAAAAGGCCAGAAAATGCCATCAAAATGTACTTCAAAGGGACAGCTGACAAGAACTGTAAAAGGAAGCAGTTATTAGTATATGAACATTGATAGCTGTATCCTTTTTACTGCAAGTTAGTACTTCTATTGTGTGGGAAAAAACTAATATAATATATATTTTTTTATTTTTTGGTAAGCAAATGAGCCGAGATGATATGTGTGTGTGTGTTTGTGTGTGTAGAGATGCAGAGATACATATAGATATAGATATAGATATAGTACTGATATATTTTTTTTCATTTTAAAAGATCAAGAGATATGGTACTGGAAATAGCTCAGTTGGGAGAGCGTTAGACTGAAGATCTAAAGGTCCCTGGTTCAATTCCGGGTTTCGGCATGGAAACCTTTCACGGCTATTAATAGGACGTGCTGGAGGGATGGATTCATCACCCAAAGACTCCCTATGCTGTGGAACAAAATCCCGGTACATGTGAGGCAGAGCACCTCGCTGGCCTTGTTCAAGAGAAATCTTGACCAATGGATGGGAGATCACAGATATACCCCAGGGATAACCTCAGTGTCACTGCTCGACAGAGGCACAGCAAAATAATGGGTATAGTTCCCCATACTAAAGGGGTGGCGTAAGCCACAAAACGATGGGCTAGGCTTGTAAATGCCCTCGGGCAGATAGCCTAGTATGAACCTATGAACCTATGAACCTAAGATATAGAAACAGATACAGATACAGATACAGATATAGATATAGATACAGATAGAGCATGAAATGAAACCAGTGGAAAGTCAACTAGTCTTTGCTTTAGAGATCCTGATAACACATCACATCTATGAAGGTTTGCAATCCTGCTTTGTATAATATTTCACTAGCAAAGATGAGCTCAATCAGGTTTGTCATTAAATTTTCTGTCCTGCAAAAGTGACTGTGTGTATGGGTCTCTAACCCTTTTTTGTGACCTAATATAGCAGGCAGTTATATTCTTTCTGCATTACTTTGGTCTCAATGCATACTTAATCTTTATCAACAATGTCCTTATTGTTTAAATGAAGTTTCATTAATTTTAAGATCATGTGTCTGGGATTTATTCTTTATTTATGCACTGTATTTATTATCTGAGTAGAGAGTATTATTTATCATTGTAGGTTGGCAAAGTTGTGGTATCTAGCTGCAGAAGCCAGATTGCTTGAGCATACTGTCAGCAAGATATTAATTTTTATCATTTATTTGGCCAGGTAACTGGTATGTTTGTGTCTCTAACCCTAGCTAGAGTAGTGGCAGTATTGACATGCCAGGAAGAAAGCTGTGTCAAATTAATGAATGCTGACAGCCTTCCCTAAAAAGTGTATGTGTGTGTGTGTGTGTGTGTGTGTGTGTGTGTGTGTGTGTGTGTGTGTGTGTGTGTGTGTGTGTGTGTACATGTGTGAAAATAATTTCTTAAAAAGCAGTTGTCAGGGCACTGGAAGACAGTGAAGTTTTCAAAAAAGAGTGGTGAGAATGTGAGGTGGGTGATCAAGTGATATTATCAGTTACATTTGGGTTGACAGTAGTGGGATTCATACCCCCATTAGTGCCAGTCATCCATGATATTCGATGAAAGTGCCAGACCATTTATCACACTGAACAACAAAAACTAAAGCCCTCTGTCTCTAAAAGCAAAAATGCCCTAGCCTTAAACATTTTTCTTCTTCTTCAAAGACTGTAATATGCCCTACCTATAAGAACACTAAATTTAGTCTGCAATACTAGCCTACTTCAGAGAATTGCATACAAGATTTCCAAATTTATTTTACTAGCAAACAACAAATTACACAGTAATTTTCATCTCCTACATAAGGATAAATGGTCAGCTGTTACAGGAAAGAACAACTTGATGCTCACCATCCTCCTTTTCAAACTGATCATCCTGAAACACTAACCTGTTTGGCAGTTAGTAAAGAGGATTAAAACTATGAGCTGTTAATAAGCTGCTTCTTGTATTCAGGGTACAGAGTTTGATTCCTTGTGCGTCTATTTGCCTACTTTGAGTAAGTCAATGAAACAGACATTCTCCTGGGTCAAATAAAATGCACAGCAAGCAGCCAGACTTTTAATAAGATCACCTAATTTCTCACTCTCAGGACAAACAGCAATGGCTCATTTATCATTGGCAAAAAAAATCCTTTGGGACTAGTCATTAGGAGAAAGAGATTTTTCAAAACTGGTCCTGCCTTTTGTAACCATATACCATTTGAGAACACCAGTAATGAACTCTTGCTGGTTTGATGCAAAACTGAAAGAAGACACTGCATCTTAAACTGCTTTAGGGACGCTGGCTTATAAGGTGTAGAATAACAAATGTATACACCATGGTAGCTGTGTACTCATACTTAATGAAGCATATGTGTTTGATCTATATTTCACATGATTTATTTTTGCAAATGGTGTTATATGCAATGATGCCAAACTTTGTTTTCTTTTATTGTATATTAAAAAATCCATAACACTAAAAATACATAAAAAATACATACAATGTCACATCTACATTGAGATACTAAACTTTGTTTTCATGTATGTACAAATATCCATATTACTAATTGTATATCATGTAATATTTTTTGCTCTTTAATGAGCCTGGGTCATGGCTGTAAGGGTTCTTCAGACCAGTCTGCCTACCTAGTAAAGAAGTAGATAAACATGCTGGCTTGCTTAAGCTGGTGACACTATACATAAAGCTGCCTGTTGCTGTAACGTCTGTCCAACACCAGGGAGACAACCAGATGATACTGAAGTCAACTGTATTTTCCCAGAGCCAACAGCAGGCTCTTCACATGGTAAATTTCCCTTCCTGGCCAGCCTTTTTCACACCTAAGCCACTAATGGAGTCCAGATCAATGGCAGCACATACAGATGTTATACTCTTGCTGCAAGAAAAGAACTGGTACTGTGCAAATAGATTACTAGATTTATAGATATTCAAAGTACAAGTCTCTTGACCATTCTCACCTTTCAGTACCTTCCCTCAGGTAACACTTTTTTTGTCCAGGTGGGACATACCAGTCAATCCCAAAGTTACTTATGGATGCTCATCCAGTCACCTAGTTTGTGTTTAAAGGAAGGTAATCAGCCACACTGCTTAACATGCAGAGGCAGTTTAGTCCACAGGATTTGGATATGCTGGGTTTTAAACCTATTCATCTCTCATGTTTTAGTTATCTGTTGGATAAGATTTAGGTCCCAGGTTCTAGTGCTGGTGGAGATACTGGACTTGTAGAGAAACAGAGGGTCCAAGACAACTAAGTCTCTAATGGCATGGTAAGTAAGGCAGAAATCTCCCCCCAAAGGTCTATGAGATACTGAATAAAGGGATAGCACTTCCAGCTTTTCTTGGTGTCTCAGGGACTTTAAGCCTGCAGTCTTTCTGGTTAGGAACCTTTGTGTCTTTCTAATTGTTTGCTATGTTTAATGAGATACATCCCAGTGGGTATGCTGTACTTGATAAACAGCCTGCTCAGTACTGAGTATAATGGACTGATCACCTCTTTACACCTTAATTATATTCCTTTTGACAATTAACTGGGCTAAATAAAAGGATTTCCTGTCACCTGTTATTATATGATGGTGAAAAGGCAGACCTATCAACCTAAGTACCTAGGTCCCTAACTACATTTTCATTTTGTAGAGGTGTGTTGTCTAGACAGTATAATGAAAGGTGGGCTTGTCTACCAAAAGGGATGATACTTAGCATTTATAATGAGCCCATGTTTAGTATATCCGAGTAAGATCATTTTGAGGGTTTGGACATCATAGGGTGACTTAACAACAATAGCATCCAGTTTGCAATTATATGCAGAATTTGTTAGGCAGAGTCCTTCACTCTCAGCTTGGAGAGCTGAGAAGTGAATACCAAAAAGGAGAAGTCTCAGCACCAAGCCCTAAGGGGCACTGCTGAAGACTTTCAAACTTTCTGATGAATGATCTGCAACTCGCACTGAGTGGGTTTTGTCTTCCAGTCAATTTGTTATCCATCCTATCACAAACGGCTTGATTTTTAAAGTATTTAGCTTTTGTATGATGCCAGTATGGAGGTGGCAAGGGCCTTAGCCATGTCAAGATACACCACATGCACTGCATGGCCACCATCTATAGCCCCTGTAATCCTTTAAAAGAAACATACCAGATTAAAGATGGGATCTACCCTTCACAAAATCGAAATGGAGGAGTTTAAGTCTAACAGGATTCTTAATATCACAGTTTATGAGCTCAATTATAATATGTTCCATGGCTTTGCAGATGAAGCTTGTAAGGCTAATAAGTCTGTAATTACCTGAGTCAGTTGTAAAGACAGCCCTATGCAAGGGCATCACCACTACTATGCTCCATTCATCAGGGACAAAACTAGTAGCTAAACATAAGTCAACCAATTTGAGGAGTGTGCCTATAGGACCATGTTTAACACTAATAATTAAGCAAGCAGGTATATTATCAGGTTCAGAAAAATATAAAAAAAAAACACCGTAAAAAGTAACTCAACCAAAACACTTGTCAACATGTCAATCGAAATCAAAAGTTTTAATATGATTTCTTAGCACTTTCATCTGTTCCATCCACGAACATCTTCAGAATTATAAAACAGCCATCCAATATGAGTATGTGATTCACAAGTTAAATATAAAATCTCTACTGGATGGCTGTTTTGTGATTCTGAAGAAGTTTGTGGTTGGAATTAAGGCACTAAAAAATAATATTATCAGGTCCCATGGAGGAAGTATTTTTGGTCTTGGTTAGTACTTTCAGTAAATGATCCTTAGAGATAATTGGGGGAGTTCAGATATTTTAGGGGATTTGAACAGAAGTCTTGGGGGAGAAGATGGCACTAAATTTGCTCTTAAGTATATTGGCAATACCAGATGGATCAGAAAAGGAAGCCCCATTAGAATAAGTTGTGAGGAAACTAGGTACAGGAACACAGGAACATACTAAACAAACAGCCACAGGGAGCATAAGATGCCTAGCCATATACACCTTTAGGCAGACAAAGTAAAAGTTCTTTTTACCCTTTTCAAGCCCTTAATAGTGCTCAGCTCCCAAACTGAGCAGGGTTGTAAATGATAACCTTGACATAAATTATTGTCTACCCATCCAGTCATCTACAAGGGTGATCATCTTCCCAAAGGGTATAATTATGCATTTGTTTGTCCTGAGTTTTACACCATGGCTCTGGCACCAGTTATTTCTCTGTGTCTGACCTTCCTGTGGCATATGCAGTTAATACCCAGTTTTGTAGACTGTGGATTTACATATGCAGCTGTTCAGCTCCAGAAAAGGACAGCGTAATGTTAGTGTAGGGACATGACATAATAACACATACAGTATTGCTTTAATGTATTAAAGCTGAGGGTATCCACCTCCACCACAAGGGCTGTTACTAGTGGTGCCCACAGGGCTCAGTACTGGGACCTCTCCTGTTTGGAATATACTTCACTGAAGTCAATGAAAATGTAGAGGACCTTTGGCTGATAAGATTTACTGAGTACCATAAGTTGGGTGTAATCACTGAATCCCCTAAGATGTAGATACCCTCCAGGAGGGTCAGACACAGAGAAATAACTGGTGCCAGAGCCATGGTCTAAAACTCAGGACAAACAAATGCATAATTATACCCTTTGGGAAGATGATCACCCTTGTAAATTACAACATTGATAACACTCCCCTAAGAGTAGATCCAGTGGTAAGGAACTTGGTAAGTCTGGTTGACAGTAACCTGCATTTTAATTACTATATATATATATATATATATATATATATATATATATATATATATATATATATATATATATATCCATGGTAGTGATAAAATCCTTCTATATGGTACAAGTTTTAAATAAGGGCATGGCATCCAGATCTAAGGAGGTCATAGTACCCCCTGTACTCAGCCCTCATTAGACCAATAATTGAGTACAATGCACCTTTCGGCATGTACTTGTCTAGGCATTTGCAACAGGTGGAGGGGCCACAAAACTTCCTCACTAAAAGAATACGGGGTGTAAATAACATATCCTATGGAGACTGTCTCAAAGCCCTGTCCCTGTATTTGGTCTCCTACAAACTACTGAGGGAAATCTATGACAAACCTGTAGGGCATTGTCCAGTCCAGTCCTGATGGATCTGCTACATATTCATAAAATAAACAACACCAGAAGTATCCTATCTAAGGATCTAAATCTCTTCCGTGACATAAACAAAATGTGTTGAATGCACATGTATATGTATCAGAGATTACCCCTTCTCTGGAACAGATTCCCCTTTCATGTGAAGCAGAGCACTCCCCTAAGCCTATTCAATGGAATTTGGACCAGTGGATGGGAAATCACAAATTCACCCCTGGCTTGTCACCTATGTCCCTTATGGAACAGAGCAGCTTGTAGATGCCCTAAGCCACAGGTATATACCATAACCATTCTAGTCCTTGTGCATTGATAAGTGGAAAAATGTGAGCATGAATGCATTGGCATAAACAGGCTCTAGGAATTTTCGTAGATTCTTCTAATTTCAATACTTTCAATAGGTTAAGTAGTACTTTGACCTGTAACTTATGCCACAGGATAGTATTGCATTGAGTTAGAAACCTATCCCTCCAACAAGTCCTATTTATTTGTTGGTGTAGCTTTAGGTCCCTAGTGATGGTGTTTGTAGAGCCACTGGTTTTGTAAAGAAACAGGAGCTCAAACAAGACTGAGTCTTTCATGGCTCAAAAAGCAAGAGACGGGTCATTCACAGCAACTTAAAGGCTACTGAGTATAATGAGAGCCATGTTACTCGACCGGGGTAGTCGAAGGATTTAAGACCTTTAATTTTCTTGGTTAGAAATATTTGTGGCCTATCCAGTTGTGAGATATGATTGGATCTGTACACAAGAAACAGGACATTGTAATCAATGATGAGTCTGATAATGGAAGATACAGTATTAGGATAACTTCTCTGGATCTGGAATAGATTCCCCTGGACATTAACTGAGCCAGATAGAAAGATTTCCTGACTATGACGGAACATGATGATCCAGTGATAGATAGGGTTGATAGGTTAGTACTAGGCTAACTGCCCTTGTGAGCCATTTTAAGCCTAGCCAATTATCCCCTGTGAGATTCAAACCATGTACCTTGTATTTGTAAGGCAAACACCTTAACCATTAGGCCACCCTCCCAAAAGAGAGAGAGTTATCCACATAAGTACCTAGGTCTCTTATAATCGTATCTGTCTGAATAGGAATACCATTTATAATATGTGAACAGGAACGACTTCTCTGCCAGCTTACCATTAGGCACTTTTTTCATTTAGTTTGATACTATATTTGATGTACCAAGTATGCGCAAATTCCAGCCCTTGCTGCAACTGTTTTGTATCAGTGCTGAGTAGATCATCATGCCCAGTTTGCAGTCATCATCCATTTAAATGTTCAGTGTTATTATATTCAAGCTCAAAACCTTAAGAAGACTTCAAAGAATTTACTGTCAAAAAGACCAGGATCTATATAGCCCTTGGGCCCTCCCAGAAATCCAGACTTTTCTAAAAAAAAAATGCTATAATCCCATTCCCTAACCCATAACAGAATATTATTCCACCTCAAACTAACCCTCCATCCAGCAGTTTTCCCAAACATGCTTTCTACAAAATAGGTATTATTCCTGGTTTTCAATAAATGTGATCTACTAGGAATAGTCATGGTAATTCCAAAACCACTATCCTTAACACATTTGTAAATAACAATCTGATCACCCCAAACCAAGTGATACTTAATTGTAAACAGGGACAAGTGCTTTAACCTATCATGGGAACTTTCACCCAGCATTCCTTCTGTCTAAATGAGCTCTATCATATACACAAATATACCCACAATATTCAACAGTGGGCCTAACTATGATTTTATAGATTGGAAGTAGCACAGTCCTATCTCTACTGAAAATACCTCTAAAGATATTATTCATATAACAGTAACACCTTCTAACTATGTCAAGTAAATGCAGACTAAAACTTAGAGACTTATCAATTTTAATACCCAGATGAGTCACATTAGCCCCTTGGATACTGACATTACCCAAGACATATGGGTATTTAGATTCACTTCCCCAAAATGCATAGCACAAGTTTTGTGATCAATAAATTTTATATCATTCTCCGTAACTCACCTTAATCAAACTTGGTCAACCACACTTCTGGGATATTGGCTTGGATGTCTGCAAAATAAATGTCAAACACAAGAGGGACCGAAACTGGTCCATGTGGTTCTCCACTAGTTACAATTTTACAATCAAATATGGAACCAGCACCTTTCACAGCATGGGACCTGTGAGATAGTCAATTTGCAATCCAGTGGACAATGTATGGGTTTAAATTAAGCTTATCTATTTTTCAACAATACCAGCATGGGCAGTAGTGTCAAAAGCCTTGGCCAGGTTGAGATAAGCAGTATGCCAGAAAGACCACAGTCCACAGCCTTTGTAACCATTTGAAAGAAGCTTACAAGGTTCAGGAGCCAAGACCTGAATTTTCACAAAACCAAACAGACTGGTACCTGTACCAATTAAATTGCCTATGTCTGCATAACTGACTTCTGCAATTATATATGTTCCATGGCTTCACATATAAGGCTGGTGGGGTTGATGGGTCTACAATTACTGCTATTGTTCAGGCTTAGCACAGGACAGGCAGGAGAATCCTACAATTACATTAATGTAAAATATTAAAGTATTGAAATTAGAAGAATCATTTAATATCTTTAAACTGCACACATTGTCTGTGATTCACAGACAAGATGATGTCACTGCATAAGCAGCTACTTAGATAAGTAGTAGGTATTGAATAGCACCAGCAGTCCATACAAATGAACAACATAATTAGAGAGAGAGGCACACCAATAATGTGATAAACATCACTTATCTGCTCCACAGGACCAATGCAACAGTAGAGCATATGATGAATGTGATAGAACTAAGGCAGGCTAGCATGGCAGACTCAATGCACACAATGTAGTGCTCCAAACGTGCATCTCACACTCATCTAGCACAATAAGGTAGTATAGCACCCCACCAGACAGTACAATACAGGTGTACAGAATGAAGCAACTTTGTTCATCGTATTAATGGTAAGGAAGAGGCATAGGTAGGAATTTAGGAAAGGAGAGAAGAGTAAGCAGAGATTAACACACACGGATAACATAAGGTATAAGAGGTGGAGTGGAGAACCTTAGGCAAAGAGCCCATTTTGTAAGATTTACAAAAAAAAAAGTAGGTAGGGAAGGTTGTGAGGGACAGCATTTGATGGGACAGAGGAAGAAGGGAAGGTAGCAGGGACAGACAGACCAACACAGAACACAGACACAGATAGACATCGGCAGTATACACACAAAAGGTGTGGATGACAGTAGATGGATACAAACATGTAAATGGTGGACAAGTTGTGATGGAAAGGGCTGGTCAGCAAAACTAAAATATGAAATGACAAAAAATGATGGGAAAACACTAGGAAGAGGAGGATAGGTTGTAGTCCTGGTATTGATGGATGGCAAGTCAGCCCATGAGGCAAAAGTGCAAGCATCACTTACTTGGGTATCTGATGTTATGGGGCAGTTGCTCCTCGGTAGACTGATGGCAGGGCCTTTCTTTCATTTGACTCCACTAGCCATGCCGGTAGATAGCGCACATTGCTGAATGTGCCATCCATTCAACAGTGCACCTCAGTACCTACCAGCATCCACAACCAGTGCTGGGAGATGAGGGGAGACTCATCAGAGGGTACATATTCAAAAGAGGAGAAGCAGGCAAAAAGGTCACCTTGAGCATGGGGTTCATTATCCCCCTGCTGAGATACAGGCCTGGTGCCCACTGGCAACCCAGCACCGAAGACATCATCTGGCAGAAGCAAAGCTCAGTTAGATGAAGGGAGTAACTGTCCCAGGCAAAAGGTGTTGGGGGGGGGGACAACTGGCAGATCTGATTAGTCAGTAATGCAGTATTCCCTTCCATACTGACATTTCTAAATGTCAGTAAGAAAATTAATTCCTAGAAGTGAAGTGGTTGTTGCAGTGCTTTATGGGTGGGTTCTAAGTTGTAGCAAGTGGTTTGCTACATTTTACTGACAGAAAACATTTTTAGGAGAGACAACAGGAGTACCAGATTAGAGAATGGACCTTTTTTCCTACTTGCTAGATCGGGGAAAGGCACAGGGTGCTACAGCTCTGGCATCTGGTGCAGCCTAAAGTGACCATAGTCTTGTCTCTTCCTCCTTGTCCACAACTGGACCTCCAGAAGAATAATACAATAGGAAAAGTAATTAGACATATATACTACAAACATAGCTGTGCAGTGGACTGACACAGATGTCATGTACATCTGACTGCTGGGAGAGGCACTATGACCTTCTTATAGGTTCACAGATTCACAGGTATATACTAGGCTAATGACCACCAAGTCCTTTATAAGCCTAGACATACAAGCCAACCCAATTGTGTCCTTATGTATCATGGGCTTTCATTAAGAGATGGTATGTTGTTAGGAAGCTTCTAGAGGTTATCTGGGGGTGGGTATATTAGTTTGGGCATTACAGTCTGTCTTTGTCTATTAGAGACATGGGGGCCAGACCTGGAGTGAATTTCCAGTCTCCCATCATTGGTCAGGTTTATGCTTAAATAGGGTTAGCAGTGGACTCTGATTCATGTGGAGGGGGAGCATGTTCCAGAGCATGGAGATCCTCTTAGACACATATCTGTCTCACCAACATGTCTTATTTATGACACAGTCAAATTTTAAATCCTTGGATTTAGTGGTTCTGATGCTGTTCATTTTGTGGATGTACAGAAGGTCCATTAGAACTTGATCCAAGGATGCCTTGTATGCCAGGAATAGATTGCTTCTAAGTAACCTGTAGGAGACAGAGTATAGAGATAGGGCTTTAAGGTGATCCATTTAGGACAGTGTGTTTAAATCCTGGCTTAGCCTGGTAAGAAATCTTTGTGGGCATTCCAACTGTTGCATATGTCTGGTACATGCCTATGGGGGCACTATACTTAATAATGGGATCAATAAAAGCCGACTAAAGTGGCATTATGACTTCCTTGGACCTTCATGCCATGCCCTTTCTTATAAGTTGGACGACATAGAATGATTTTCTTACCCCCTTGCTCACATCTTGGTCAAATGCCAGCTTAGTCTCTACATATGTTTCCAGATTCCTGACTATTGGATCAACTCTTTGGGGGTGTCTTATTGATGGACTAATTAACCTGAGTGGCAGTTTTCCCAAAAGGTACTATAGTGCATTTCTTGGCATTGAGTTTTAATCTGTGACACTGGCACCAGTGATTTGTCTGTATTAGGCTCTGTTGTGAGATATTGGTATCATGGGTAGAATCTATGATAGCTCCCAATTTGCAATCATTTGAAAACTTAGTCAGCCAAAGCCCTTGACATTAGCCTTTGCCTCTCAGAAGCGGAAGCAGTGTTTTGTGTCACTCAACCATATTTAACTGCTGCTCCTCCGTCACTGAAATACAAGGTATGTACTCTTAAGCATATGATAAATAACACTTAAAAGAAGACAAAGGCACTAAAAATGATTACAGTACATTTCAAACTCCTTTTCCTGAACTTCTGCCTTCCACAAATGAAACAGGATGGGGTGCAGTGCCTGATCCAACATAAGGTGACCTAGGCAGCTGCCTAGAGCTCAGTGCTGGTGAGGTTGGGGGGTACATAACTGTAAAATAACAGAAAAGAAAATAAACTGTCTCATTCACATCTCCCAACTTGATTACCTGGGACCCCTTGGCTGAAATTGAGTCTGCTCAGCAGCTGTGTTTTGCTTAGGTTCTTTCATTGTCCTCAATGTAGAGTATTCAAGCTAGTGAGAGACTTCCTGGAGCTATGAAAGAGTAGTATTCAAAGTGTGTTCTTGTTATTTTTGCAAAAAGTCAATGTTGTGTATGTAGAAATTTTTCTTGGAGCTAAAATGCTAAAATAAACTTTTCCCCTGGAAAATGGTTGTCATGGTCATATTATTTTTTAGAAAAAGCCAATGTGTGTATAGAAACATTTTCCTGGAAAATGGTATTTTAAGACAAAGCCATTATGGGTGTCCACAGTGACGCAAGTAGCTCATTTCTCTGCTCGTGGGGGGAAAGCCATTGAAATTTCCTCACAGGGCCGGTGAAGACATAAGCAACTCTCATGTCTATCTGATACTAGCATTTGCTGTGTGTGTGTGTGTGTGTGTGTGTGTGTGTGTGTGTGTGTGTGTGTGTGTGTGTGTGTGTGTGTGTGTGTGTGTGTGTGTGTGTGTGTGTGTGTGTGTGTCCTGCATTGCCCCACATTGTATTAGACATCCCTGAGATGCAGAGAAATGACATCCCTGAAAACAGATAGAATCTAAAAACATCCCTGATTTTCTTGTCTTACTTTGCACCCAAATGGATCTGGTAATGGCTGTCATTAGCATTTCATAGTTGAAATAACTCAGAAACAATGCTTAATAGACCTTTTCCTCTATCCTTTTAAGCTATTTGTTATCCAGGAACATATTCGGATTAAGTGACTTGCTCAGCTTTACACAGTAGGCATATGGAGCTAGAAAGAATGAGACCTTGACCCTTTAACTACAGAAAGCAACTCATTAAAAGCTTAGAGCCATAATCCACTGAAGTAATTGCCAGACCATCGTTAACGTCTTCATTTTCTGATAAGTCATTGCGGATTAGAATAACAAAGGTTTACAGTCAGTCCATAATGCCAGTCATAATGGTTACACAGCTTTTGTTGTACAGAAAATGTACGTTAATGTAAAAAACGTTGTTCTGTTAATCTTTTAAGTGAATTAGAGTGCTCTGCTTCATAACTGTCTCTGATTTTGCAGAATATCTTTGATTTTTGGCTCTTATGTATGCCCTGTCCTTCATTAACTACTTTTTTTCTTGAAAATAACTGAGGATTCCAGTGGGTCAATAATGCCAGTCATAATAGTTTCATGATTCTTAGTGTAAGAAAATACATGTCAGTGCAACACCTATTACTCTGTTAATGTTTTAAGGAAATTAGAGTTGTGTGTCACTTTAGGCACTGAGATGTTAACAGTCTGCTGCTGTGAAAAGTACAGGGTTTGAATCCTTTTTATCTCCGTTTGCTTACTGTCTGACATTGAACAAGTAACTTAGCCAGATAGTGCTCTAAAGTCACCCTTGAAAAGAGACACTTTTTCCAGTGGGTTTACCTGGTCAACAAATAGATAAAATAAAATAATATTAACCCCCCCCCATTATTTTTGGCTTTGTCCAGAATTCCTGAGCAGAGAAACTGGGAGGCATTGTGGTCTGTTTCAGACTATGTGTCTTTCAGAAAATGTTTGCTAACACAAAATTTGTTATTCTAGCATCTTTCTATGTATATACAAGAAATAGTAAATATTCAAATCTGTTCCTGATTTTGTATTCTTGTTTCTGATTTTTGGGCTAAGACTTGGAGAGAGTAGAGAGGAGTCACAATGGGTTGCATTGTATGGTTTTTGACAGCAGCAAACTACTAAGATAAATTTCTGGGCCATTATTTAATAATTCAGTTGATCTCAAGCAGATATATAAGATGCACAGTCATACAAATGGCGGTAATTGGTATGCATTTACACGTGTGTGTGTGTGTGTGTGTGTGTGTGTGTGTGTGTGTGTGTGTGTGTGTGGAGACTGAGAGTATAGTTTTCATGCCTCTAATTCCCTCTCATATTTGTGGTCTCTTCTTCGTAAAATATGTGGCTTTCTTGTCAAGTGTTATGGACTGCAATCACTAAATAATGATAAACATATGAGTTTCAGATATATACCCTTCATCAAAAGCTTGCTAATGTAAAACCTACTATACTATCATTTTTTTAAGTATATCACACTATTTGAAATCTGATCATGATATTGGTTGCTTGTTTCCGATTCTTCTGTTAAGAGGTTGGGATTGCATGGGGGTAGAATGGGTTGCACTGTATGGTTCTCATAACAGTCAGCTGAAATACATAGCATGCAAATATCTAATATGCACTCAGTTATACAAGGGGCAGTAATTGATGATCACGTGTGTGTGTGTGTGTGTGTGTGTGTGTGTGTGTGTGTGTGTGTGTGTGTGTGTGTGTGTGTGTGTCTATGTGTTTATAAATACTTGTTTCCTACATCCCAGAATATTTGCAGTGTAAAGGAAATAATCTACTGTAGTAGTAAACAGTAGCATCCTCATATGAGCAGGGTTATTTGGGTATCATCATTGGTTTCCTTGTTTTTGTTAACTGTTGACAGTGGATTTGGCACTGTACCATCTGACTGGCTATTTTGGGATAAACTGGGTATGTGCAAAAAGAGCAAATAGAGCTGAACTTCAATAGCTGAATACACAAGTCCATTGTTAATGACAGAAAAACACTTTATTCATAATAAAATATAAATAAATATAAATATAAATAAATATAAACTGGGTATAGAAGCAATATTGGGAAGGACATGTTGCACAGAGTATGGAATTTCAGAGCCATATATTGTGGCATGACTGCAGTACGTAAATGGGGTGGGGGTGCTGTGTATAGCACAGGCTGAAAATGAGAACCAGAAGCGCAATAATGGGGGCTGTGGCAATGGCCGCAAGACATAAGTGGGGAGAATGCGCACTCAGGATCAACATGCTCAGAGTTCATGCACACAGTCCTGTAATTCTATACCTTCCCTGCTATAGACTGCATTGAGCCCCAACACTGCAAGTCAACTCAGTAGACACCACCAATGATCATATCATTGCAGCTTGATCCCACTGCTAGAAGATGTGATCCTCACTCACCATATCCTCTCACTCCCATGATCTTATCCCTACATCACGGTGTTGCACTAGACTGTTACTATGTCCCCACCACCTGCGTAAGTGATAATGACTATGCCCCGACATCTCTCTAAAATATGTGGGTATAATGAAGATACCAGATGCACAGCATGATCAGTCTCTGCACTGCTATGCATAGCCTGGGTGTGGTAATGCATGCATTATTTTATTCTGTGTTGTCTGTGTCAAAAAAAGTCAAAGTAAACTTTATTGTCATTTAGACCCATGCATGAGTGCAGGCTAATTTCATTGCTTCGAGCTCAATGTTCAGACAAAACATATAAATAAATGTAACAGTATAAATATAAAAACAGAACTAAAGACTTTATATATGACATCAACTTTGACACAAAAACAGAACTACAGACTCTATATATGACATTAACATTGACACAACACTAGGACATAATTACAGTTTTTGTACGTCTAGCTATAGCAGCACTTAGAATTGCACAGTAGATATTTCTCTTAGAGGCTTAAGCAGTGGTAGGCTAGAGACAATTTTGCCCATTGCACAGAATGTAGGTTATATTTCAAGTTATTGCACAAAAGTAATAAGTATTTGGTGAGCTATTGCACAAATGAGACAACCTAGTAATGAGTTAATGCACTTTAGGAAAAAGATATTTCCTTCAGCCTGTGTGGCCCCTGACTAGGTGACCTGTTGGCTTGCCTTGCTACTCAAGTTTAATAGTCTGATGGCCTGAGGAAAGAAGCTGTTTCTGAATCTAGTCCTTTTGCAACATATGTTTCTGTAGCACTAGCCTGAAGACAAGCAGGAGAACAGTCCCTGAGCCAGGTCGTTATGGTCTTTAACAATCCTTGTGGCTCTTCCGAGATACCATGCAGAGTGCAGATCCTGTATAGATGGAAGTGTGGACCTTGTTATTCTCCCTGCCACTTTCACCACACTTTGTAGGGCCTTACAATCCATGTCTTGCAGTTCCAGTGCTATACTGTGATATTGCTTGTCAAGATGCTCTGAATGATGTCTCTGTAGAAGGTTTTGAGATCCAAAGATAGGAGATTTGCTTTCCTCAATCTGTGTAGGAAGTGGTTTTGTTTATGTTCAGAGCCAGGTTATTATTGTCACTCCAGTCAATCAGATGTGTCACCTCCTCCCTGTATGCTGTTTCATCACCATTGCTGATTAGGCCTATGACTGTAGTATCATCAGTGAATTTGATGATGTGATTTGAGCTAAACCTGGCTGTGCAGTCATGGGTCAGCATGGTGAACAGCAGAGGACTGAGAACACATCCTTGATAGACTCTCATGCTCACTGTTAGGCTCTTTGAGGTGTTATTGCCAACTCTTACTCTTTGTGGTCTGTCAATAAGTAAATTGAAAATCCAGTTACACATAGGAATACTGACCCCAAGTGAATCGGTTTCTCTGTCAGATGTTGTGGCATGACTGTGTTAAAGGCAGAACTGAAGTCAATGAATAGCAGTTGGGTGTAACAGTTCTTGTTTTCCAGATGAGCTAAGATGTGTGGAGTGCTCTCGAGATGGCATCTGCAGTGGAATGGTTGGACCAATAAGCAAACTGGAGTGGGTCCAGTTCTGTAGGAAGATTTGTTATTAAATAGTCTTTGACCAGCCTTTCAAATGCTTCATTAATGTAGAGGTGAGAGCTACTGGATGATAGTTGTTCAGGTTTGCTGGCTGAGACTTTTTGGGTAGTGATATGATTGTTGTGTTCTTAAAGCACTTGGGTACTATGGCCTGACACAGAGATGTGTCAAATATGTCAGTAAGAATCATGGTCAGTTGGACAGCACAGTAACTGAGTACTCATCCCAGAATGTTGTCTGTTGCCATCACTTTCCTTAGGTTTACTCCTCTTAGAGTTCATTGAACTTTGGCTGGGTTGAGACAGAGTGCTACCTCATTTTGCCTGGTGGTGAGTTTCATAACCTTTGTGTCATTCTCTTCATCAAACCTGCTGAAGTATGTGTTGAGCTCATTTAGAAATTCTGTGTTATCATGACATTTGGTGGATACCGCCATGTAGTTTGTCAAGGATTGTACCCCCTGCCATAGACACCTGGAGTCTCTTAGGTCTGAAAAGTGATTCTGGATTTTTTGACCATAGGCACACTTGGACTTCTTTATTCCTCTATTTAGGTTCAATCTGGTCTCCCAGAGGGCATCCTTGTCTTCCTTCTTAAAGGCAGCATTGGGTGCTCTTAGGAGCTCATATACTTCATTTGCTAATCAGGGTTTTTGGTTGACCCTTATGGTGATGGTTTTGAGGGATTTCACATTGTCCACACATTTGGATATGTATGCCATCACAGATTCCGTGTAGTCGTCTAGACCACAGTTGTGGACTAGATGCCACTGCTTTGCCAGAATTGCAAATTATTACACCTGCATCTGCCTCAGCTTTGGTACTGCTAATGCTGCATGTCTCTCACCTAAATCTCTAGCTTGTCCTTCTTTTTCTCCTACCACTCATATGGAAGGCCCTCACCTTCTGCTCCATCTGTTTGTGCAATGTCATGCATCATGCACATACATCCAAAACCCTGAGGTGTTTAGACAGTGGACACTTGCTCCACTATATTTTGTGTTTCCACATGAGCTGCATTAATGTTAATTTTCTATACTATACATAAAGACCTAGGCAGTACAAACCAGCTAGCAGTTCTGGGAGTGAAAACCCTTCCTGATGGTGAATTGCAGATCATCTGGTTCATAGACTGCAAAAAGTTTGCAACCTATGACTCCCAGGGCCTCAGGGAAACAGGCTATGTCATACAATGCCTACATGATGGTGGCTCTCACCTTTGCAGTCCTGGGAAACTAAATATCCTGCTCAACACACTCCAAGACAATGCCAAGGAAGGAGTTTAGGATTCAAGAGGCTGATATCTATGATATCTCTAAAGTGCACTCTGTAGGTCACAAGGCCCCTCTAACAATGAAGGTTATGGCTGCATATACCTTTATCTCCACAGGAGTTGTCATACTATGCCTTTCCTCGGTTTCACTTGTGAGCAGCAGAGTTTGTCTAGGTCCCTTGCTCCCTGTCCACTCAACTGGTTTGTGAACTGGTGAAATGTCGGCCACTGTCTATATTTCCTCCCTTGGTGCAGACAGCCACATTACACAATATAACAGCCACTGTTTCAAGAAGGAACTACTGACACATGTTGCTGTGGTACTGCTGCTATTCCAAGCATCACTCCTGTCATATATGCCACAGACTGCAGTCTTCAAAAGGTGTAGAGCAGGATGCAGAGGATCACAATCCCTTGGAGGATGGGTAGTCTTACATATACATGATGGAAACAGGCTGTGAGCCCACCAAACCACAGTCTAGTGGGAGGTGACATAAGCAGCATTTAGGAGTTGCAGAAGAAGAACATTATGGGTCTCGGCACAAATGCAGGTAGCTCATTTCTCTGCTCAGGGGATGGGTTTAGGCCACTCAAATATCCTTACAGGGCTGGGGAGAAGACAAGCAACCCTAATGCCTGTTTGAATAACAGCTTATCTGGATAGTTCTCACCTCTATGGTTCTGCAGACTGTACACCATGGAGGGTTAAAAAGGCCTGAGTCCAAAACGGAGGAGGCAAGATGGTTAAGAGGAATGGGGGCAAAAAGAATGAAGAACAAACTAAAATGTGCTACTAATACTAGTTTCCCTGTTAAGTAGGGGTTTGACCCGTTCCTTTAACTGAAACAATGAAGTGTAGAGTGCCACGGGCAGTGTCCTGGCTACATCAGCCACACTTTTTGATGTACTGATTTGTAAGTTATACCATATCAGTTTTGGTTTGGGTCTTTATTTTACATGGTAATTAAGATGTACTTAAGTCACTTCCATGAGCCTCACTACTCAGTTTAATTAATTATTTCAGTTTTATTACATCTGCAGATATGAGGGTGTGTATATGGTTGAGATTTGTATATACTGTGAACATTTGCAGATGGGGTGAATTTTGCCATACATAATGCTATAATCTGGAGACAAACCCAGCTCAGGACTACAAAATGAACTTATGGTTTATTATGTAAGAGGGTTCAACACATTCACCTTTAACATTGCCTGTTGTAATTGATTATTTGGGATAATTGGCACAGAATAATTTTGAGATTTATATGTTGTCACTTTAGAAATGTGTTACATGTAACTGCATTAACAACTGTGGGCTATTATAAACATTAGAACTACACTGTGAGGGAAATGCAGGCTGATTAATAATAATGGTCATCCCCTGAATGTTGAGAAAAATGTATCTACTTGTGCTCCAAGAGTCATTATCAGGGCATAAGGGTACAATGCTGGGGTATTTTGTTTGAACTGCACAGTTATTTACTTGTTTTTGATGTTATATTTAGGTATAGAAGAGAGTTCACTAACCTTCCCAGCAGAGTTTATGAACTTAATGTATGTGTGCATTCAGCCAGATCTTAATTAATTGACTCATAAATTTAACCAGGCACTGGCTTTCAGCTAGTTGGACATAATTTGATTATTGTTACATTTCTTTCTGTACTATATGTATCACAATATTGATTTTCATTTAGAATTATGTAAGACCCTCAGAATGGACTGATTCACAGATATTATGGGGTTATAGCATGAGGAAGTGCCACTCTTTGCTCTTGAACTTTATTTACAGTTTACCCTCCAGAAAAACTGCTGACTGAGGTGTTACACATTTCTCTTTCCTTTGTTTTCTCACATTTCTTTTGGAAGTAAAAGTTGCAGTTTTTAATGAGCTAGGACTTGATCGTGGGTTAGCTAAAATACATTTAGAATGAGAAAGTAAACTTTGGGGGTCAAACGTTAGGTTAAACAGAAGGTACATATTCTGTGTTGCACAGGCCTCAAAATTCCATGTATCAGACAAGGGGTGAGATCCCTTGTCTTGGATGTTGGCATATCTTTATTGTTAAAGTGAGGGACAACAAAAACTGATATGAAGTCCCCCTTGTGTTTTCATTTTTCTTGCTTATAGATGAGCATTTTATAATTTGCACTTTTGTTACTAGGGAGACCCGCGGTGGTGGTGCTGCGGTAGCATTGTCACCTCACAGTAAGATGCTGTCCAGTTCGATTCTCAGCTAGAGAGTCTTCTGCGTGGAGACATGCGGGAATGGGCGTACCTTCATTGAAGGTTGCGAGTCAGGGCTGGTAACTCGGCATGTAAAAATCAACTACCAATCATTAGCGGACCAGAGTTCCGCTGTGGCAACCCCTAATCGGGAAAAGCCGAAAGACAAAACAAAACTTTTGTTACTAGGGACTTACTCAGAGTCTATACAAATGTTACTTTTTTATTTGATTAAATGTTTTGCAGCTTTGTACTATGATTCAAGTGGATTTAATTGTCCTAAAAGAATATTCATTTTTGTGATCTTAAGTTACATTTTAACACATGTATGTTTGCATTGAAGTATTTCTTGCTTTTTCACCTTTTTATGGTTAAAGAAATGCTCCACAATTAGAGTATTGTTCCTAATACAGACTCAGACAGAATAGAGTATCTCTGAAAACACCATTTGGCTGCAAAGGTTAGGAGCTGTAAATGGTTCCTAGGAGATTCTTGTGATAGAACCCAGGGAGTTGGGATTAGTTTTAAGATGCATGTTATGGTGGTTTGGGTGAGTAATTTTAGCCCTTCTTTCAAAGAAGAACAATAGAGTTTTAGTGGTCAGATTTCCAAGATGGCTACACACATAGCAACAGTTGGATTTCAACTCTCTCAATGTGAAAAATAGAAATAGAAATAGAAAAAGGGGTCACTAAAACTGTCAGTCTGGGTAAAATTCAGTTACTGGCTAGTAATTATAGTTCTTGGATGCTAGTAAAGAAGACATTTGAAAAACTTGAGAGAAAATCAAGAAAATAAGAAGATAAAACTCTGGCTGGGAAAAGTCCTGCAGCTGTCCTGCAAAATGCAGTTCAAATTTTATCTTTGGAACAAAAGATGGCTTCTAGTAACTTAGAAAAAAATAAAAAAGCATACTGTGAGGAGATTAATATAAATGAAACAATGAAGGACTGTATCAACTCAAATAACAAAATACCGGGAAATGGAAGAAGTTTTAACTAGCTATTCAGATGAACTGAGAAAAACTGCAAACATGTGAGGTTGAAATGAAGAATAGGTTGGCTGGGTATGGTACTTCTCAAGAAGAACTGTTTCAAAAAATGGAAGAGTTACAGGACAGAATGCGCAGAGAAACATGAAATTTTCTGCTGTAACAGAGAAACTGGAAGGAACAGACTGTAATACAAATAAGCAGCCAGACTGGCATTCTATGGAAGGATTTGTTAATTAAAAGGACACATCATGTCTATGCTCCAAATCTGGCCATGAGAAAGCAGACAAGATTTATACCAACAGAAAGAGCTAGACCTGAAAAAACTATAGCACAAAGGAAAGGTATTAAAATTGGAGACAGCAGAGTCTTTGTAGAAAATGACTGTTCACTGTACACCAGGATTAAGAGAGACAAGTTTATCCCAATCAGGGAATGTCAAAAGTCATATGTGATATTCAAGCTGCTGTATCTAGCTGTCTTTAGAGTATTTTTCCTCGAGGATCAAAGACAGTTTTTGATGCAGAACATGTTGAAGAGTAAATAACATGGTTTATCCAACAAAGAGTGAGACTACAAGCAGAGTGGGGACACTGCTTCTCATTCTTCTGAAAACAACACTTCATTTGTTCCAAAACAGAACCAGAAAAAATCACAAGAGCTTACTAGAAGAATTTACTTTGGATTTGAACCAGAGACTGGTGTTGGGAAATAGAGATGATCAAGAAGATCACCAACACTAACATTAGTGAATAAATCAGAGACTATAAAGCACCAGCCTCACTGAATATAGGAATAAATGTGTAATATGGCTTTGCAAGAAAAAGTGGTTCAGGAAGATTGGAATTTTGTTGACTTTGTTAATCTTGTGGTTGAACTGTAAAGCATATGTCCCACTTTGATATACACTGAAGAGAATTAAAAAGTAACTGGAAGTAAAACAGTTTTTGTTCTTATTAATATTTTGTATAAACATTAATGATGTACAGTACATGTTATATTGTAAAGCAACTTTACACTGTGTGCAGTCAGTGTTATTTTAAATATGAAGTAGGCATCTTATCAGTGACTTCTGTATATCTTAAAGATGTTAAAGCTAACCAATACTTTTTAATCATAAGCTGTGCAGACCCTGTACTGTAACAAGATAAGAAAGGCTGGTCAGAAGAAAGTTAAAGTTAATATAATGCTGTTGCATTAGGCTGCTTGGGAGGGTGGGGTGTAAAAGTGTATTGATATATGCAGAACTAATACAGCAATTCCCCATTTTGTACAAGGGTGGACTGCTAGATTAATGTCCTTAGTTTAACACATTATAGTCTAGTGACACCGGAACATGAAAGTGACTATTATTTTTAGATATTTATTTGTATTGTAATCATTTTCATATTTCTATAAATATCTCTGCAATCAAGTGATGTAAATGTAATTAGTTAGCATCATATGAAAGCTCACAGTTATATGAAAAAAATGCTGCTGGCAGTATAAGCATTTCTTGAATGGTTACTCAGATATTATAATCTATTTATACACTCTAACAAAATTCATAGTTACTGTGGTTATTGTGGCTTATGAAATTCAGTTTACGACCAAGAACTGGATGAATACAATCACTATAAAGGTTACTCTATGCTGTTTGCCATTTACAGTTTTCTAACAACAACTATGGTTATAGAGATATGATCACTGTTTAAAATGTGAGGCAATAACTTCATTTTTAAAACACTCAGGCCACACTCATTAGGAGCTTATAGTCAAACTCCATTAGAGGGAAGGAGTTAAGCTATGGGTAATGTTCTTATTAAGCAAATTCTTCTTCTTCTTTCGGCTTTTCCTGGTTAGGGGTCGCCACAGCAGATCACCTGTCTGCTCATGATTGGCAGTAGAGTTTTACAGTGTTGGGTTGCCAGCCCAGCACCCAACCTTCCAAGGAAGGCACAAACTCACGCGCGCGCACACACACACACACACACACACACACACACACACACACACACACACACACACACACACACACACACACACACACACACACACACACACACACACACACACACACACACACACACACACACACCTAGGGCCAATTTAGTGTCCAATCCACCTACAGCATGTCTTTGGGATGTGGGAGGAAACCGGAGCACCCGGAGGAAACCCACATGACCACAGGGAAGACATGCAGACTTCACACAGAAGGAACCCCGGCCGAGGATCGAACCAATCTTGAAAAATTAGAGAAAATGATGAAAAGCATGGAAAATAATAGTTTTTTTTTTTTTTTTGCATCTGCAAAGTTATCTTTTTTTTCATTAACAAATGCTTTCACTGGAGATAATAAGTCAGGTGAATGTAGTTAGCCATGGTAAGTCTGTAAGTTATGCTCTGAGTGAAATTAGCAAAGATTCTTTCATTCATCTGCAAAGTTGTTAATTGTTTTTTTTTTTCTCATGGTTGACTACTTTTACATGGAGATGATCTGTCTGGCAAGTGCAAACAAATAATCTTGAGATTTCTGAGCCCTCTTTGCTTGGATAAATGTAAGATTTAAAGGTACAGTGGCAAGCAGTTCAGTGAAGAATAAAGTCTGAAATTGTGAGAAGTGAATGAGAAGTAGTAGCCTCCCCAGCATTCACAGTAATTTGATGCAGTAGTAGAACAGTGCACACTTTAGTTTGTTTATTTTAAGGTACCCAATGTAATTTTTCTTAGGGCTAAACATTAATGTTTACTGAAAGCATACAGATTATTTTTCATATCTGGGAGGGGAATACAGATAACACAAGAACAATTAGCATTCAGTGTAAGTGGGAACACAGGCTGTAACATTCACTTTAGCATGGGTAAACTTAATTTTCGATTTTGATAGTCCTGTGGCCATCAATTTGTGGCAAATGTCCCTGTCTGGTGAGGTAAACTTAATTTGTGCGAAAATTTCTTGCCCATTCATATCATAAAGGAAACCCTAAACTAATTAAACTTTTCTATGATATATTATACAACAAATCTAAGACAGAAAACCTTATCTCAAAATTATACAAAATTCCGATAGAGCACAGCACTAATTTAAATTAAACATTCTGGAAACATATAACATTGGATCATACCTTTTAAATTAATCAAGAGCAAAAATCCCAAATATTAAATTCTATTAAAAGTGCATCTTGATCTCAACATTTGCATATATTTTCTTGGAAATTTTTATATAGACATTTCTTAACTCCAAATAGGATGGACAAAATGAATAAAAACAGCACCGGTGAATGTTTGAGGTGTACCAAGATTTGTAATACAGATTAGATGCATATATTTTTGACTGTCCATTGAAACATTTTTTGGAATTCCATAAAAGATTTTATGAAAGCTTTCTGGTTTGATTCTTTTTCTTTAACTAGGTTTGTAGTTCCATATAATATAAATGGTAATCACAAGTTGTATAATGAGAATTTGCACCTGCTCTGGACCATTTTGGCAGTGGTAAGCAAAAGTATCACTAAATATTGCAGATCAGTTTCACTGCTATTCTTCTTAAAATAAGTAGCCTTAACTGAGACCAAAATAAAGGAAACTATGTTATTTCCTAAGGCACCTGTCAATAATCCTTGAATAAAAGTATTATCTCTAATTGTTTATTTCAACAAAGCTCTGCTTCCTGATTTTGTTTTTCAGAATTGTTATTGTTTATATAACATATATTATTACTTACTTTACAGAACTGTACTCTCTGAAGTAGCACAATTTTAGTTAATATCTCACATTCATGTTGTATATATTTTTCCTTGTAAAAAAGACTATTTTCTTTTCTTTTCTTTAATTTACAATTGTATTGCTGCTATTTACAACTGTATTAAATGTACTTCTGTTTATATGTTAAAAAATGTCTTGAAAAAATTTGGAAATATACATTCAGAATAACAATCATGTATAATATGAGGGATTAATAGCTTTCTGTATTAATAGTTGCTCTGTTGATGCCATCACAGAATGTAAATGGCCTTACAGATGCAGACAAAAAGCAGAGAGTATTGAATTGTATTAAGAAATGTTAGGAGCAAATAGTAATGTTGCATAAGACACGTTTGTTAGAAATGAGCATGTGAATTTGACAAGGAAAGATTTCAGGATAAATTTCAGCAGGAAGGAAAAGGGGAGCAATAATACTGATTGCTAGACGGACTCAAATAGTGACAGAAGAGAAAAAGAAAGACAATAATGGTAGATTTGTGGTAGTAAGGGGCATTTGGAAAAGGAAGATGATTATACTGGCACATCTTTATATTTCACCAAAAACTTCTGTTATGGAACTTTAAAAAAATTGGGAGAAATAATTAGCAGCTTTCATCAAGGAATATTATTTATGGATGGGGACTGGAACTTGATTTGCAATACTGAGGATGTATCAGGAAGACTAAGAAGGAAAAATATAATAAAGTAAAAGAAGAGAAATTTTTGAAGAAATATATGAGGAAGTTTTGTATGGAAGATGTGAATCCAGTAGTAGGAAATCAGAGAGAATTTGTATATTATTCCCCATGGTGCAATAATAGGAATAAGCTGGATAGTATTTATATTTCCCAGTAGCATTTCTAATTAATTGAAAGCTTTGATACACATCCAATAACTGTTTCAGATCATGTATCAATAAAAACTAAGATAAAGATCCATGGTAATGAAATAAAAATTAGACCCTGTCCTTTAATACTTCCTTGTTAAAATGAGAGGCATGTAAGGAATGGGTAGTGAAAATTATTCAAGCATTATTCAGGAAGATAGACATTTCTTCAAATGGGATAGATAGTGCATGGAATAATATGAAAGTGGGGTTTAAAAATGGGGTAGAAATAAAAGAGAAAGAGACATGGGAAAGAAGTAATAAGAATTATTTAGAGAGGTTGACGAAGGTTAAAGTACTGCATAAGAAGCAGAATCTGACAGAGCAAGAGAGGAACTACAAACTGCTAAAGGGAAAATAAGGGAGCATTTGGATAATATGCATGAGTTTAGTAAGGCTGTTATTAAGCACATATTGTTGATAACTACAGAGCACAAACACTTTTAGCACAACCTAGCCAACACAAAATAGAAAGGGCTGTCACCAAACATAGGGAGCCTATGATAAGAAAACTAATCAGAGATCCTACAGAGGCATTCAAGATACTTTGGAAATGTTATGAAAATTTGTATAAAGCAGAAGAATGTGGAAACCAAGAAAAGTCACCAATGGAAATATTTCTGGATGACTTAATTATGCGAAGGTTAGAGGAAGATGAGACTCAACAGTTAATAGCTAAAACAGGAAGAGATAAGATAAAGATGGTGCTATATAATCAATCAGCTGGGAAGCCGCAAGGAAAATATGGTATTCCTGTAGAAGTTTGGAAATTAGCAGGGAAGAAAATGATAAGATCTGGTAAATTTTTTACCAGTATTTTAAAAGGGGGGAGCAACAACATCTTGTTAAAAAAGGTGTGGTGGCTGAGCTACCAAAAGAGTATAAAGACCCTTCAGATTCATTTTCATATAGACCCATTTCAATTTTCAACCATTGTTGTAAAGTGTTTATGTCTATACAAGCTAAGAGAATGGCAACAGTGCTGCCAACATTGATAGATATGGATCAGTGTGGTTTTGTAGAGAGGAGGTAAACATTTGACAACATTAATAGAACAATAACGATCTAGAGGGAAGCAAAATATAAGAAAAATGCTATTCTCGGTAAGTCTTGAAGCAGAGAAAGCATTCAACAGACTAAGTTAATTAGGAGTATATATAGAGGGTCACAGTCGAGAGTTAAGGTGGAGGGCTCCTCTCTAACAAGCTGTGTGTGAACAGAGGAACCAGGCAGGGTGTCCTCTTTCCTTTTGTTATTTGCTTTATATTTAGAGCCATTGGCAAAGAAAATAAAGGACACACAGATTCAAGTATATAAGTGGTGTGATAATCAAAAAACATTATCTTTATTTGCTATTTGCAGATGATATTATTTTGTACTTGATACATCCAGAAAAGGACATTTCTGTGTTATGGAACATTTCAGAGACAGTTTCATGTTTTTTTAATGCATAAAATTAATGAAGATAAAACAAAGGTTATAGCAGTAAACTGTGTACCCACATATTAATTGTTTCAGAAATACCCATATTTATGTGGACATGAGAAGAAGCATTTAGGTGTATGGATTATAAAGGATTCTGTTATGGCAGCTGCGGCTATGTGGGAAAATATTAAAGCAAAGATAAAACAAAAATTGAGAAACTAGAATCTCTTGATTATGGCTATGGATAGTAAGATACAAGATGTAAAAATGTTTTTTCCCCTTTTCTTTTATATAGAGGTAGGTATATTTATATCAAACAGAGGAGAAGCTGTGGACAATAATTAATAAAGATTTAAGTGAAATTATTTGGCATGGGAAGTTGGCAAGAGTTTTGGAATAAATTGATCTTCCTAATAGAGCAAGGTGAATTAAGATTACCTTTTTGAATGGATACATTAGAGCTATGCAGTTAAGGCTCATACGCATACTGCAAGCAGAAGGCTATAAATAAAAGTGGAAAGAGATGATAAAATGGGGTAAGGTTAGGAAATAAACTGAAAATAAGATTTTGGATGCAGATCCTTAAGGAGATTAAAAGCAGCTATACAGAATATTATACTCATAAAGTTGCAGAATTTATTCTAAGAACCAGGCCAACACAGAACAGGAAAAAAGATATTTTGCCAATAGGGATGACTTCAAGTATGGCTTTAGAAAATAGGCAAGAGAGTGCAAGAATTTACTGAAGAAAATTAGAATAAAGGAACCAAGGTATTGGGAGCAAATAACTAGACAGAGAGAGAGAGAGAAAGAGGTAACAGTGTGTGATGAGGCCAAGCAGAAGTTTGGGCAGGTTGCCTTCTCTACCGGGGATTGCTATCAGAGTATAGGCAAAGAGAAATGGACACGGGAATGCTATGAGGAAGGTGTTCTCTGGTAGTTTTCAGTCAAGTCTAGAACAGAAGCTGCTGTTACAAAGGGATTAATTAGTAAGCAAGTAGAATATTACATGATAACTACAAGACACAATCAGAGGAGGTTGAAGGAAACAATGGGAAGGCATATATATGGTTCCCATGTATGCAACAAACTCCAAAAAGTCTAGGATTATTGCTTGTATGTGTCAACAAAGGTAATTTGTACACCTCAAGCAGACTTCAGAGATTTTTTCCCAGGTAGATGGCAAATGCCAGAGGTATGTAACTGGGAATATATTTGGCAGTGTAATGAGTTGGCAGATTTTAAAATTTCTCTGTAGAGTGCTTTATCAGAAATCTTGGGGGAAACAGATGGCTGTAACTAAGGAAATCATTCTTTTGAGCTGGGATGCAGGATCTGAATTGTTTATAAATAATTATACCATGATCCCCCCAAAACGTGCACGCTGATTGGCCAGCGTGCCCGTTGTAAATCGAGTTATACTAATGGAAAAAGGTCCGGTCACCCGGACTTTTTTCCATTAGTATAACTCGTTTTTTTTAAACACTGTCTCGCTATGTTAAATGGGTTTAACATAGCGAGACAGCTTTAAAATAAGCAACGGACATCTCCGTTGCTTATTTTAAACTGTCTCATGTTAAACCCATTTAACATAGCGAGCAATGTTAAAGCAACGGAGAAAGCAAGATCTCCGTTGCTTTTTTATGTCTCGCTATGTTAAATGAGTTTAACATAGCGAGACAGTTAAAATAAGCAAGCGGAGATGTCCGTTGCTTATTTTAAAACTGTCTCGCTATGTTAAACCCATTTAACATAGCGAGACTAAAACAAGCGGAGATCTTGCTTTCTCCGTTGCTTTGCCAACTCTGATGTACTGCGCGGCGCTCAGTACATCAGAACTGCCGGATGCCAGACATCTGCGGAAGGGCAGTAAACAGGCATTATACTATGCCATTATTTAAGAAAAGTAACAGTTTCTTTTCTTAAATAATGTCATGGTATAATAGCAATAACCCACTTCTGGGTGTGGGTAATGCTAAATTTTCCCACAGTTGGCTTTGTTTGGTCCCTCGGGCTTACCGGGACCAAACCACGCCAACCGTGGGTAAATTTAGCATTACCCACACCCAGGCGTGGGTTATTGCTATACTAAGGCCTTAGTATGCTTAATGCTAATGGCTGCCAAAAAGCAATTATTTTAAAGGAGATAAAAGAACTAGAGGTGTGATCTTTAGAAAAGGAAGGAGCAAATGGTCTAGAAATACACGGAATTTGTGGGAACAATACATGCAGAATAATGTCGTGGAGGAGGAATGCAGTTTAAGGGAAGGAAGAAACTGACCAATTTATGTAATGTTTGACTGAATAACTGTTAAAAAAGAAGGAAAGCATTTATGTCATTCATGTACTATACAATGAAATGCACAAATAAGACAAATGCTAATATGGTTTGTTTTCTTTTCATTCATTGTCTTTGTATCTATGTCTTAAGTGATAACTTAATGAAGGTGTTTCATAAAAAAATAATAGAATTTCAATATATTTTTAGAATGTGAGAGAGGCTAGAGGGATTCACAAGCATCATATACAGTTACATGAATGATTTCTGCTAACTGTATATAATCTGCAGCCCTTACACAAGTCACAAAAAAAAATCATGCTAATGATATTGCATGTTCTGTTGGTTGGCATGGTATATATATATATGGCACACACAGCTTGCATAGTATGCCATATACATAATCTAACACCTGCCTCACCAAAGGTAGATAGGCATGTGAGGCAACAAGACATTTTTAATTCAACATGACAAGATTCTTACACCACATATAGTACTACTCAGACTCCTAGACTGTATGCCCTGTCAAAAGCATAGCCTAATGATGGTCTGGCTTTTGTCTCATATATATATATATATATATATATATATATATATATATATATATATATATATTCTTGCATGCAAAATGGTAAATACAAAACAGAAATGCTAAGGTCTACTATTATGTGTGCATGCAGCTTGCTATTTTTTCAAGAGATGAGAATGTTGTAGGACATGAATATACCTTTATCTATATCATGGATGAGGGAATGACATTGATGGATGAGAGAAGGACATCATGAACTATCTCATAGGTGGTAGTCTACTTAACACCGAAAGTGTGATAAGACACCTTGGGACACAGGTGGACAGTAGTCTCTCCTTTGATAATCACATCACCACAGTGGTCAGGAAATCCTTCTACGTGGCACACCTCATCACAAAAGGTTTCTCATCCAGAAAAAAAGAGGTCATTGTTCCCCTCTACTCATCACTCATTAGACCCATTATAGAGTACAATGCTCCTTTTGGTATGTACCTCACAAGATATCTACAACAACTGGAAAGGCCGCAAAAATACCTCACAATGAGGATTACTGGCCTCAAACAGATGTCTTACGCAGACCGTCTCAAAAAACTCCGGCTTTACTCCGTCGCATATCGCCTGCTCAGAGGCGATCTCTGCCTAGCATACAAAGCTATGTCAAACCCAGATCTGTTGGACATGCTCCACTTAAAGAAATCCCAATCCCTCCGAGCTACACGCTCTAGGGACCTAAACCTTGTCACCACAATAAACAGAACATGCTGGAGGGATAGATTCCTTTCCCAGAGACTTCCCATACTCTGGAACAGACTACCTATCTATGTGAAACAGAGCTCTTCATTAGCACTCTTCAAGAAAAATCTTAATGATTGAATGGGTAATAGGAAATTCACCCTGGGGATCACTTCTGTGGTTCTGCTTGACAGGGGCAGAGGAAAATAATTTTCTTGGGTGGTGAAAGCCAGGGTACCTTTTTGGCTAGGCTTGTACAGGCCCTAGGACCAATAGCCTAGTACCTACCTATGAACATATGACATGTGGTGTGTCTGGACAGGGATTACAGCACGAGAAAAGGATATGCTGCATTCAGATGCATAACACAACCACCCCCCCCCACACACACACACACACACTCGCACACCCCTAGTGATGCCTGCTTCCTGTATCAGTATGCCATGTCCGGTTCCTGAATTGGCGAACAGCAGTGAGACTTTGCATGTGGACCACAACTGGTATTACTGTGGCTCACATATTGGGCATTATTTCCAAACATGTACACCTTAAGCTGTACAAGTGTTGAACGGAGTGCAGCACAGGTTTCACCACTATGGTGTTGCCATGGTTACATGGCCAGGTATGATTCACAATTTCAGGTTTCACTACTATGTTGTTGCCATGCTTACATGGCCAGGTATGATTCACAATTTTAGTCTCACTGGCCATGCTGGTACAACAAAACTGATTGGTATAGTATTGTAATGGAGGAATCATGTGCCATGTTTCTTCCTGTTTGCAGCTTTATGTTGTCACTGTGTTGGGGGAATAGAGTGTGGTTGCATGTTTGGTATGAGTAATCTAGTTAGTGTCTTTTACATTCAGGGTATGTTTTATTTTACAGATTCTGATAATTTTCAAAATGCTGATTGTGCTGCTCAGACATGTTCCGCATGGTGTGCTGAACAAATCAACTGTACAGGGACATCAAATTGGTGGTTCCTGAGTTTCTGCAGTTAGTCCCTTATTGTTATACTTTTACTAGCATCCCTCATGCACAGCTTTTTCTGCTCATGGATCACAGAAGAAGCTGTACAACTTAATTTGCATTACTACTGTGTACCTAAACTGCTCCAGTTCTGCAGTGGTGTAGCAGAAATTGCCCTACAATTTGATGAATGCTCTGAATTACAAAGAGTTCTTGTATGTTTGGTTTTCTGTATACCAGCAGTGCACATTACAGATAACCATTATGAAAACAGTCCAGCATGTTTACCTGTATTAGATATTGCAGACCTCAGGTGCTAGATCTCTAAGAAACATACTTGGAGGAAGGTGAGTAAGTAAAGCTGAAATGTTGAATATTTAATAATCAGTGGTGTTGGGGCAAAGATGGGTATCAAGATGCTTAAAGGGGATGCATTCCACCTGCAAAAAAACATTTTATATGAGGATATACGTTACTGCATTCATCCATGATAAAATGTCTGGTGAGAGATGGTGATCAGGCAAATTATATGTGGTAAGCACATTGATGACATTTTAAACTAGACTGTTTATGTAGTAGGTACATTACATTCAAGGTTTCAGGACTCCACAATCCCTTGCAGTACTACTTAGGGTTCAATTTCTGATGCAGTGGCAGTCACAGTGGAAATACTCATGTGGCTGTAGTATAACAAACCTCACATTGCAGTTCAGACAGCGCAATGGATCCATACCCTGCCACTCGCAGTGGATCCATACCCTGCCACTAAGATCAGTGCTCCACATCATGGATAGCCATGTACACTGCTGCCACAAATATGATAGGACTGCAATCTATGTTATGTTATATATGTTATGCTATATGTGTGTGGCCTGCTCTGAATATAAAATACATGTAAAGTTTTCATTTTACACATACACTTTGTATCCCAACACAGCAGATCTGAAAATGCTATTCAGCATGCATTAAAATGGAATGACAACATATAAGCAGAGCCAGATCCAGCAATAGGCAACCAAGGCAGTCGCCTAAGGCTCACTGGCCAGGGGGCTGCCACAAACTTACATGTCTTCTTTAAGGATGCACGCAGAGTGTCCTTGCAACCCACATACATTCAAACAGGAATGGAGTGGTACATGTAAGTGCAAGCAACATGGAATTTCCAGATGAATGTTATGTTGTAGTGTGTGTGTGTGTGTGTGTGTGTGTGTGTGTGTGTGTGTGTGTGTGTGTGTGTGTGTGTGTGTGTGTGTGTGTGTGTGTGCGTGTGTGTGATGCCCTAGTTAGGGGTTACAGGTTAGTTAATTTAATCAGACTCAAGTCTTGTACCTTAGTTACAGGAGACAAAAGCTTAAATCCTCTAGACCAACTATTAGTTTCAGTGCATTTTCAAGGAATTATGAGTTTCAGTGCATTTTCAAGAATTGTAACGTGAGTTCCAGTACATTTTCAAGGTATTGTGAGCTTCAGTACATTTTCAAGAAACTGTGAGCTTCAAGAGAAAGGAAGTTTACTACTGCTCATGCTGTTTTCAATATGCAATTGTTTTGTTTAGCAAATGGTCATTACTGTTTGTGCTAGAACATTTGAAAGTAGTGTTAGTAGCACAACAGGTAGTATATTTGTTTATGATGCATTAGTGTGTGGGTTCTACTCCCACACCATGTAGATGAATCGCCAATACTATGTTGTACTTTAAGGGTGGGGTGGGGTGCTGCAAGCCTGAATGTGTTCTTCTTTGAATGAGATGCATTGTAACTATGAACCTGTTGTCGGTTTGCCATCCAGTCCCTATTACAATATTAGCAGCTTACCAATTTTTTTTTTTTTTATGTAGTATAGGCAATTTATTCTTCAAGGGCAGCAGGCAGTGAATTTGTAAATGAAACACTGAAATATAAAATTGCTAGTAGCAACCTCTTCATTAGTTACAGATGTCTTTAATGTGAAATTATTTGGAAATCTTTTACTTTTGCATAGATTGTGCATTTTGACTGATATTGGTAGATTGTAATGACAAAAGTTTGAGAGGCCTTTTATGGTTTAAATGTTCTCAAATGGGTAATATTGTCATTATTGGTTTATATATTTTGTTTCTTTGCTTACTGGAAAAATATTTAAAAAAATTAAAACGTACTCTAAAAAGTGGTGCTGTGTTTTACAAGGAATATAATTTAATACAATCAAGAAGATGAATCAAATAACACATGCATGAGTGCATGGTCAGAAATGTGTGCAAGGGGCCTATAGTTAGAAAACAGCCCAAAGGTAAAACTAATCTGCCACTGGTCAAATGCATTTCCTTTGAATGTGGGTTTAAATGCCGTTTCAATGAATGTGAGTTTCAAGGGTAAAGACATTTTCTGTTAATACTAAATCTGTTTTTAGTGTGAGACTACATTATTTAGGAAATGTCTAATGGTGTTTGTTTTATAAAATTTAAAATAAGAGTTTTAAATTAAATCCAAATATCTGTAATCATTTTGCCTAGGACCCTATATGACTATGATCCAGCACTGCATATTGGAGCAGAACATGGTTGTTCAGAAGCACAAGGTGCTTTTGCTTCTAAGGGGACAATTATAAGCACATTAGAAATAGCTGTGGACAGAAATAACTGTTTATATTAATAAAGCAGGTGAATTTTCATGAACAATGCAAGCCTGACATTGACAAGTCAGTCATTGATGACAGCATGTCATGAAATAGTACAGGACCCTCACTTCAGAATTAAATGGTTGTGGACCTGGTCAGGTTCCAGCCCGTCACACCGTATAAGCTGTCCTGGACTTTTTTAGTGGGTAGTCAGAGATGTACACCAGACCTTTGGTGGACCAGTTTATGTTTCTCTACTTTACTAATGAAGTGTACTTTACAAGTTGCTGTTATACCCAATTGGTTTACCACTGTTGTTGCTTGTACCATTTGCCTTAAATTATCCTTATTTTGGTCTCTAGATGCTTAATATGATTATAGATGCATAGCGTCTGCTAGTATATTGCTTAGAATCATCCTTATCTATTCACTAGAAGTTTGAACATACTGGTTAGATTCTGAACTGTTACCATTTTTTTGCCCATAATTGTAAATAGTTTTAGTCACTAGAAGTTGAATTACTTCTGCATCATTAGTGACTGCTTTAAGGTATCCTTGCATTACATTTAGCCGTTGTATAGTTCACTAGAAACTAAATACAAGGTTAGCCTCTTAGTGACCACCATTATTTAGGTAAGAAGTGTACATATTAAGTTAATAGAAGCTAAACTACTGTTGTTTTCTTAGTGACTACTAGAATTTAACCTTATACTACCTTTTTGTATTATCTGAGTCACTAGAAGCTGTGCATACTGCTAGAGTCTTAGCGACTACCTTTCTATAGCTCTGAAGTGTACACACTTAGTCACTAGAAGCTGTATTACTGCTGTAAACTCAGCGACTGCTTTAACTTAGCCTTACACCACATTTTTCAAATACTGCTGACCACATTGCCTAGTGACTATAATAGCTGTCCTCAAAGGCAAAGTAGGGCTCTAATTTCAGCTAGCAAAACCGCACTTAGGCACGTAAACTGAATGTAAGGCTGGAGTCTTGGCGACTGTTAATTGTAGGGTTATTCAATCTTACTTAGCCTTTTACTACTCTCTTATGTTTAAAGACTATTATTAAACATTAGTAGCTGCATGTAACACCTGAATCTGCATATTTCCAATGTTCTTTGTCAAATGTAAGACTGTATTTGTTTAGCATTTAGTGGTGTGTCTGCTAATGATGTATTTTTCGGGCTGACGTAGGGTATTGCTTTTACCTATAGAACTACCTAATTTACACTAGTGGTCACTCTCCATTTTTATTTTTTCTTCTGTTTTTGAGCTGCTCTTGTCTCTCCCCCTTCATACACCTTTCAGTCCTTCTTCTTTACATCCTCTTTCCACAGTATACACTCATACTACCTTTCCCACTCTAAACTCTCCTTTTTCCTGCCTATACTCCTACCAACCCCCCTGTATTTCCCCTTAATTACAGTTTATTTATTTATTTATTTCTCTTCTCTCTTTACAGCTCGCTCCCTCGGGTGCTACCTCTACTTGCTTTTTGTACAGGAATTCCCTCCTATCTGAGCGAAGACATCCTTGGATAAGCTGCTCCCAGGCTCAATCAACTCCAACCTAACTAAAGGGCTTAGTTTCCCTCCTATGAAGGAACATCAGTGTATGTAGCTATATTGAACATTGCTGTTGGTAATTTGTAATCTTGCCCAGCATTCTACCTCTGTGTGCCTGATAGCAGCCTGCCGCAGTCTGCTGCCCCCCCCCCCCACTCCCAGGTTTACATGCTACTCGATGACCACGTCCTCGTAAACTTCTTAGATTAATTTAGACATAGCTGTGAAATTCCTTTTAATTTAGGGTACCACCTTCCTCCTTCACCACTTGGTGGCAGCATACACCATGGAAAGTTCTGCAAACCGCCTTTACACAGCCCTACAAAGTATATACTGTTCACTTTTCTCTCTGTCCCTCACTTGAGAGTCTGTGGAATTAACTTTCACTTCTCAAGGCTTGATCTGTTGAACTAAAGTATTCCTTAATATTTTTCCCCTAGTCTAATCACTACAAAGATATAACCCTCTCCCTGCCTTTACCTGTATTCCAGCTTCTGTTCACTGTTTGTTTTCTCTGGGCCAACTCTTCTCTCGGCTCTGTGTCATAGGCCTCTATATCCCCCCTGGAAACAATACAAATACGCTTGAGGAAATCCTTCAATGGGCGTCAACTAATATCAAGTTGAGACTTACATCCTAGGAGATGTAAGCATTGACTGGAACAAAATGACTGCCAATAATCCCACCATATCAATCAATCTATTTAATTTGACTCAACTTACAAATGCCATTACCAGACCCAATAAAAATAACCCCCTAGGCTCCATACTGGACTGGATCCTTGTCTCCCACCCAAATAAAATCTCCCATATTGGCACCTTACCAGACTCCATTAGTGATCACTTGCTTGCCTTCATCCATAGAGCAACCCCCTCCTCTCCTCACCTACACCAATATATCTTTACTCGGAATATCACAAACTTTAAAGTCACACCTTTCTCCAATTCTCTCAAACTAATAAATTGGGACAATCTAAATACTCTTCCTCTAGACAACGCTGTTGAATTCTTCAACTCAGCCTTCTTAGATACCTTGAACTCCCAAGCCCCTCCAAGAACAAAACGTATAAAAACCAATTTCGCCCCCTGGCTTACTAAAGATACCAAAACACTCATGCAGCAAAGGGACAAGACCTGGAAACTTTACCAAAGCAATAAGCACCCTGACACCCTTCTTAAATATAAACAACTCCGCAACCTAGCCAGAAATCATATTATACAGGATAAAAAATCATACTATACCAAACTCCAGGCTACTCATTCCATGAACCCCAAACAATTCTGGAAATCCATCACCTCTCTCCTCAATGCAGGCACTAAAAACAACCCTTGCCCTGATACTAGTAAATCTGACTCAGAAATAGCTACTCTGTTCAACTCCTTCTTTACTAACTCCATAGCAGAACTCACCAAAACCTTCCCTAACAACAACTCCCCCCAACTCAGATCCTCTCCCCAACTTTCCATCCTAAACTCTTCTCCTATATTTCATCTCAAACCCATCCCCACCTCATATATAAAAAACTTCTCTCTAAACTTAAGCCATGCCCCAATGTCCCTGGCAACATCCCTTCACTCTTTCTAAAATTTGCAGCAGACAGTATCGCCATCCTCATTAGTACACTCATCAATAGATCCATACATGAATCATATGTCCCTAAACTGGCATGCAGCCTTTATCCTACCCCTCCATAAAGGAGGCAAAAATAATAACATATCCAAATTCCGACCCATAGCAATTCTCTCCCCTATTTCAAAAATTCTTGAGAAATGCATCCACCTCCAGCTCATGCCTTTCCTTACAAATAACCAACTCCTCACCCCAACACAACATGGGTTCCATCCTGGCCATAGCACAATAACTGCTCTTCTCTCTCTTTTCTAGACATTGTAAACCATGCCCGTGACTCTGGAGAACTTGTATCCACAGTCCTCCTTGACCTCTCCAAGGCTTTTGATACAGTCTCTCATACCCACCTTCTTACCCACCTTTCTAATCTTAATCTGTCACAAAACACTATTACCTGGTTCAGCAGCTACCTCTCTGATAGATCTCAGGCTGTGAAATGGAAGACTGGAACCTCAGTCTTCCTTCCAACCCCAACCGGGGTACCCCAGGGATCCATACTCAGCCCAATGCTCTTTAATATCTTCATTAATGATTTTCATGCAGTCATTCCTAATACTAAGATAGTACAATATGCAGATGACTCAACTCTGGTCTGCTCTGCTTCTAACCTCCCTGAGCTCCAAACTAAAACTCAAACTGCCTTCTCAACTACTGAGAACTGGATGCTTCAAAATCATCTCTCTCTGAATGCCAGCAAATCAAAAATCCTACTATTCTCCCCCTCAAAATCTCTCCCCCTCGACAAAACCTCTTCTAATATTATCAGCCATACCAACTCCACTATAGAAGTTGTTCCTTTTGCTTCACTTCTTGGGGTTACTATTGACGAACACCTAAAATTTGATACCCATATTCAGCTAAATATTAAGAAAACCCATCAGAAACTTGGCATGCTTTACAGAAATTCCTACGTCCTCTCCCCATCAACAAGACAAACCCTAGCCACTACCTACTTACGCCATCTCTTCTAAACTGGAAACCTGTTACAACAAAATCTCAAAGTTCTCAACCACATCCAAATACTCCACTCACCACTGTATACCTCTTCACCTGCTGCAATGGCTAGAACTTCCCAACTACCTAGACTACCTCCAACTTACCACAGCTCACAAACTTATTTTTAAATTAACTAAATGCCCAGCACTGACAAACATCTTACCATTATATACCCCACACAGAACTCTAAAATCTGCCCACCAAAATCTAATCTCTGTATACAAACCAAATCGTCTGGCTGGTCAGCTTCTCCTATCCTTTTCCTTAGCCAAAAAATGGAAATCTCTCCCTCCATCTCTAAGAAAATCTGAAAACTTTGAACTCTTCAAAACCCAGCACCATTCTTACCTCTCCTATAAATGGAAGTGCAATTGCACTGTACCTACCTAACCTGCTTAATACATAAATACATTCATTACACATAAGGTTCATTCTCCCTTACACACTAGGGATTAACCCTATTTTAATATTACTGTTATACCATTCTCAGATGTTTCAAACCTCTGTACAAATTTAACTCTGTACTACTGTTTCCCAACCAGTAAACATGTAAATATGTATTATATTTTATTTCATGTTGCAAGTTTAACTTTGCTTAGTTTTGCTATTCTTAGTTACAAGTTGTTTAACTGGTACCTTTGCAACTATGTATTGTACTTTGTATTATGTAGCTTGTACTTTGTATTGTGGAGCTTTTCTCCCCGGGCCTCAACTGAAAATGGGCTCTTTGAGCCCAGTGGATCTCCCCGGTCATCAAACTGGAAATAAATAACTAAATAAAATATTCCTTTTACTAGTGAAGGTAAAGCCATTTTATATACTGTATAAGGAAAGAGATCATACTGGTTCCCCAGAAGACAGAATACTAAATGAGAGAATCCTAGTCATGAAGTATAAAATGGGTTCTTAAATGGGAATCTGCCACTACAAACAAAATATCACTTTCTCTGAGGTGGGGCAAGCAGAATGTTACTTCATTTTGTTAGAGGGATGCTGTTTCTGATCCCTAATAACCAGGATTCCATCATTTGAGAATGCAAACATCCAACTATATGTGGATGTCTTTCTGTGTGACATGATCCAGTAAGGGTAGCACATCAGATATCAATTAACCTGCAGGAGAGAGGTTATGTCACACCTTAAGGTTTGCAATAAAACACATGTGAGTACAACAACAACCCGCAGGAGAGAGGTTGATGCCACAGTTTACAGTCTGTAGAGGGCCAGCTGCGTGCACACCAACACTCATAGGATAGGGGTTAATGCCACAGCTTACAGTCTGTAGTGAATTACATGTGCATACAACTACAGCTTTTGGATAGGGGTTAATGCCACAGCTTACAGACTGTAGTGAATTACATGTGCATACAACCCCAGCCATAGGACAGGGGTTACCAGCACCATTTACAGTTTGAAGTGAACATCATGTGCATACAACAACACCCATACACTAGGGCTGGTTGCCATAGCTTACGATCTGTAGTAAGCCACATGTATATATGACAACAGCCATAGGATTGGGGTTAATGCCACAGCTTACAGTTTGCAGTGAACAACATGGCATACAACAACCCCCTAGGATAGGAGCCAATTCCACAGATTAGAATCTGCAGTCAGCCACATGTGCATACAGCAACATTCATAGGATAGGACCTGATGCCTCAGCTTACAGTCTGTAGTGCACCATGAATGCATACAATCACATCCATAGATAGGAGTTGATGCCTCAGCTTACACTCTTTAGTAAGCCCCATGCCCACACAACCACTTTAATAGGGAAGGGGTTGGTGCTTCAACTTACTGTCTATAGTGGGTCATGTGCAAACAACCACATCCATAGGATAGGGGTTAGTGACACAGCTAAGACTCTGCAGAGAGCTACATGTGCATACAACACCGGATACACACAAATGCAGTCTGGCATAAACAGCAGGGATCACACAGATCTTCTTAGAAAACAAGATGACAATGCTTCCATCACTCATATTGAGATGGACAGACAGGATAACAATACTGCACCAGTGAGGTCACCAATATTAGCCAAAGTGTTATCAGAAATATCTGGAAGGCATATGGTGGTGCCATTCATTGGCTGTACTGAACATGCAGGGAAATGGCTACAGCTGCCACACAGCAGCCATAATTACATGCCAGGCTATCTGTGCCTCCATTATGTATGCCAAAAGGAGCCGTGTGTGTGTGTGTGTGTGTGTGTGTGTGTGTGTGTGTGTGTGTGTGTGTGTGTGTGTGTGTGTGTGTGTGTACACAAGTGCACGTGGTTGAATGGGTTGTCTCTATACACCAGCGGTGCTGAACCTAGGCATTACTAGTTGCAGCAAACTCTATGCAAGGAAACCTGCCACTATCATCATTTAGCAACACTCTTGTCCTGCTTGTTCAGAATTGTAGATTTGTTACATAATGCTCAGAGATCAGATATTGCATAGCTGCACACCATACTGGCAAATCTCACAGAGGTTGTGTTTGGACACAAGGCTTCAGTACCTAGTATCTAGGAAAGTCCTATGCAGAACACAAAGATTATATATGTATTTCTGTCTGTACAGATGCTGTGGGCATCTGTGAAGGTTCTGCAAGGTTGTGTGCAGTCACTGTATTGCTCTGTGCAAACGCAAGGCTTTATGGAGTTGCTACAAGCTGCACAGTTGTAGTAATATCTGCTCCAGTTGCCAACTAGTAAGGGGCTTCAATCTGGGTATGCATACCCTTGTAAACTATTGAACTGAACTGTTCTAAGGGTTGTCTGCAAGTGATTGCTTAATGACAACTTGTAAGCTGTTAAACTGTTCTTTTTTTCCCAAAAGTAGCAATGAGTTCTAAGGTTGCTACATTAATAAACACACTAAGAAAACAATCTGTGCTGTCACTGTGCAATGACAGCACAGAACATTTATAAAAGCATGCCTATCAGTGTAGTAACCTAATAAGATTAACTTGCTGCTACCTTAAAAAAATGACAGTTTAAAAGCTGTCATTGAGCAAGAATCATGATGACAGTTCACAAGCTGCTAATTAAGCAAAGGCTCATGATCATTTACAAACTGTAAAAGGATGTCAAATGGGTGCCAACTTGCCTTGATACAACATAGCTGCAAGGATTTGTACAGATACTGCATTGTACTCTGCAGGTACTGGAGGCCGAGGCAGTACTTAAAGTTGATATCCAACACATACAAGCATGCTGCTGCACACAAGTCCTTTTGTACTTGGTGTTACCCATGTGGCCACAGTGGGGTATCTTCACAGCCAGCTATCAGGGCATGCACACAGTGTGGTGTGGTTGTTTAGACAGCCTATGATATTGCTTCCCACCTTCTATACAGGACCATGGAAGAGATCAACAATGCAACAATGCAACCATGATGGGAAAAACATGGTTCCTGATTTCAGTATATTGTGTCTTTCTGGTCTTCTGCAGCTTTGTGAAGTCTATCCCACACAAATAGTGATGTTAAAAATATTTGGCAGTTGTCTTTATGTTTGCTGTATCTGCTGTACATTTACATATCATGTACACTGCACATCTTACCCATCACAGAGGTGCAGGTCTTTATACAGTTCTACTGGGAACATTGTGGGACACTCATGTGTCATGTTTTTTTTTTTTTTTTTTAATTAATTTATTTATTATTAACCAGGTCAATGGGCTGGTGCAAAAAAAGACACAAATGTACAAAGGAATTTGTATAGACCAGTACAGCAAACAACAGAACAATGGAAATGCAAACTGTACCATTATACAGAAACAAATGATCTATCAAGCTATATAACAAAGTCAAATAGGGAGTTAATATACAGAAATTATGGATATGCTTCTTGAGTAAACTGAGACAGTGAGAAAATGCCCTGTACAGAATAACATTAATATCAAGTCCAACAGTAGTGAGAAACTAGTGGTTGAGGTAGCTTTAAAAGTTGAAGAGAGCATGTTATCTTGCATCTTTGAAGCATTTGCATTTAAATTCTTTAGGAAGAATATATTGTAATTGTTTCTTGAATATAGGGAACCCTGTTATTTCTGTAATGTCTCCAGATGGCCTGCTCCAGGAAGCAAAAGATAGTTTTGTGAATGGTCTTTCACAGAGTTAAATAGAAAAATGAAGGCTGTATAGTCATATAACAAATACACATATTTTGCATACAAGTTCTGCTTCAAAGACATCCTGAATGTGTTGTGCAATGCATCTAGAAGTAACAGTGCTTTCACCTTTATCCTCCTATTTGGCATTATGTTATGAACTACATTCAGGCTCATCCTGTGTGGGAACTATATTGATGCTAACCTCTTGAGCAGTCAGGTGTTGTGCAGCATGGGTTAGGCCAGCAATATCAGTTTTCTCCAGTGAGCGCATTATTACACCCCCTGAGGCAATACAATTTTTCAGGAAGCCAAACACCTTCTCCATCGGTGTATGTGTTTGACTGTGTGTCTCTTTGTAGCATTGTCAGTGAACCAACGGGGCATTGACAGCAATTACTTTCATTCAGAGTTTTTGCAAGTAGGCAACATCACCTGTGGGATATAGAATTTGCCCTGTTTAGCTAAGGCTAGTTTAACCATAGCTCTCAACCTCTTAGTGCAAAAAGCCTGACATAATGGAGGACAAAGGCCCAAAAATAGGCACATATTTTGAATACTGCTCCTACAAATTTTAGAAAGTTGATAGAATAACACGATTTGTCTGTCTTAGCATGCATTTTTCTGTTGGGTATGAAGTCTGAAACAAATGTATATCATTATTTGGTGACTTCGGTCCTCAGATCATCCCAGTAATCTGCCAGAAAATATAAATTTTACGAGAAAGAGACCAAAAATGTGAGGCAAAAATCTGGACAGTTGAGAGGTATGAGCTCAACATAAGCCCTAGAACCTGCAAACCAGCCTTTGTTCAGTCTTAAAAGTACACTGTATGGCATATATACTTTACCAATGAGTTGTCTTTGTGATGCATGGCCCTAGGTGAACACATCTGGTAAATGTGACATCAAGTCACCCTTAGGGTGCTTACAAAAGACATTCATGATGATGCCTTCAATGTAGTAGCTGATAACATATGGAGTGGAACCCCTTATTAGTGATATGTGTCATCTATTGATTTCCTAATAGTACAAATCCAGGTGTGTGTGTGTGTGTGTGTGTGTGTGTGTGTGTGTGTGTGTGTGTGTGTGTGTGTGTGTGTGTGTGTGTAGGTGTGTGTACACAAGTGCATGTGGGTGAGTGGGTTGTCTATATACACCAGCTGTGCTGAACTTAGGCTTTACAAGTTGCAGCAAACTCTATGCAAGGAAACCTGCCACTATCATCATTTAGCAGCACTCCTGTCCTGCTTGTTCAGAATTATAGATTTGTTACATAATGCTCAAATATCAGATATGGAATAGTTGCACACCATACTGGCAAATCTCACAGAGGTTGTGTTTGGACACAAGGCTTCAGTACCTAGTATCTAGGAAAGTTCTATGCAGAACACAAAGATTATATAGGTATTTCTGTCTGTACAGATGCTGTGGGCATCTGTGAAGTTTCTGCAAGGTTCTGTGCAGTCACTGTATCACTCTGTGCAAACGCAAGGCTCTATGGAGTTGCTACAAGTTGCCCAGCAATAGTAATATCTGCTCCAGTTGCCAACTAGTAAGGGGCTTCAATCTGGGTATGCATACCCTTGTAAACTATTGAACTGGTCTCTGGGTTGTCTGCAAGTGATTGCTTAATGACAGCTTGTAAGCTGTTAAACTGTTCTTTTTTCCCAAAAGTAGCAATGAGCTCTAAGGTTGCTACATTAATAAACAGACTGAGAAAACAATCTGTGCTGTCACTGTGCAATGACAGCACAGAACATTTATAAAAGCGTGCCTATCAATGTAGTAACCTAATAACATTAACTTGCTGCTACTTTAAAAAATTTGTCAGTTTAAAAGCTGTCATTGAGCATGAATTATGATGACAGATCACAAGCTGCTAATTAAGTAAAGGCTGATGATCATTTACAAACAGCAAAAAGGATGCCGAATGGGTGCCAAACTCCCTTGCTACAGCTCAGCTTCAAGGATTTGTACAGATACTGCATTTTACTCTGCTGGTACTAGAGGCCAAGGCAGTACTTAAAGTTGATGTCCAGCACATACAAGCATGCTGCTGCACACAAGTCCTTTCACAACCAGCTATCAGGGCATGCATGCAGTGTGGTGTGATTGTTTAGAAGCCTATGCTACTGCTTCCCAGCTTCTGTACAGTGGCATGGAAGAGATTAACAATGCAACCATGATGGGAGAAACATGGTTCCTGATTTCAGTATACTGTACCTTTCTGGTCGTCTGCAGCTTTGTGAAGTCTATTATACACAAATAGTGATGTGAAAAATATTTGGCAGTTGTCTTTACATTTGCCATATTTGCTGTACATTTACATATCATGTACACTGCACAGCTTACCCATCACAGAGGTGTATGTCTGTATACAGTTCTACTGGGAACATTGTGGGACACTCCTGTGTCATGTTTTTTTTTTTTATTTTATTTATTTATTTAGTTATTATTAACCAGGTCAATGGGCTGGTGCAAAAAAAGACCCAAATGTACAAAGTAATTTGTACAGACAAATGCAGCAAACAACAGAACAATGGAAATGCAAACTGCGCCATTATACAGAAACAAATGTAGGTAAATCTATCAAGCTATATAACAAAGTCAAATAGGGAGTCAATATACAGAAAGTATTGATATACTTCTTGAGAAAACTTGAGACAGTGAGAAAATGCCCTGTACAGAATAACATTAATACCAAGTCCAGCAGTGGTGAGAAACTAGTGGTTAAGGTAGCTTTAAAAGTTGAAGAGAGCATGTTATCTTGCATCTTTGAAGCATTTGCATTTAAATTCTTTAGGAAGAATATATTGTAATTGTTTCTTGAATATAGAGAACCCTGTTAATTATGTAATGTCTCCAGGTGGCCTGCTCCAGGAAGCAAAGGATAGTTTTGTGAAAGGTCTTTCACAAAGATAAATGGAAAAATGAAGGCTGTATAGTCATACAACAAATACACATATTTTGCACGCAAGTTTCACTGCACAGAGATCCTGAATGTGTTGTGCAATACATCTAGACATAACAGTGCTTTCACCTTATCCTCCTGTTTGGCATTATGTTATGAACTACACTCAGGCTCATGCTGTGTGGTGACCATATTGATGCTAACCTCTTGGGCAGCCAGGTGTTGTGCAGCATAGGTTAGGCCAGCAATATCAGTTTTCTCCAGTGAGTGCATTATCACACCCCCTGAGGCAATACAATTTTTCAGGAAGCCAAACACCTTCTCCAGCAGTGTATGTGTTTGATTGTGTGCCTCTTTGTAGCATTGTCAGTGAACCAATAGGGACATTGAACAGCAATTGTTTTTATTCAGAGTTCTTGCAAATAGGCAACATCACCTGTGGGATATAAAATTTGCCCTGTTTAGCTAAGGCTAGTTCAGCCATAGCTCTCAACCTCTTAGTGCAAAAACTCTGGACAAAGCCTGACATAATGGGGGACAAATGCCCAAAAATAGGCACATATGTTGAATACTGTTCTTACAAATTTTAGAAAGTTGCTAAAATAACAATATTTATCTTAGCATGCATTTTTCTCTTGGGTATGAAGTCTGAAAAACAAATGTATATCATTATATGGTGATTTTGGTCTTCACATCATCCTAGTAATCTGCCAGAAAATATAACTTTTATAAGAAAGAGACCAAAAATATGAGGCAAAAATCTGGACATTCTGCAAAGATCTGGACAGTTGAGAGGTATGAGCTCAACATA